>NC_044925.1:10246569-10279069 GCF_003576645.1 Ipomoea triloba
TGTGACTTGGTGAAATTAGTAAAATGTTTAGTATAAGTTGCCTGTATATGGTGTATATAAGGTGTATGTATAAATATATTTATGCCCATATAGGCTTACTTGTGAAAATATTGAAAGAAATTAACTAGTTCTGGCAGTAACTTCCGTGAATTTCTGGGACAAATCGGTAAGGTATTTTGATCCAATTTTTTTTATACATGTAGTTCTATACGTGTAGATGCTACCATAAAAATTTCATAATTTTTGGAGTAGTATAAGTGTGGTTTCAAAATTATTTTCCAAAACTGGTCCAGAGAGAAGAAAAATCCGGACAGCACACTGCCAAGGGCAAAAAGGGAATTTTCTGTGTAAATTCGTGAACCTAGATGACCAAAACTTTTTATGAACATCAAGTACTATGAGTTAGGGTTCTACCAAAAAAATTTCAAGTGAAAAAGAGTTCGGGAACTATTCTTACCGGCTCGATCTTTCAGACTGCGCCAAGCTGAAATTTCTGAAAAGAAATGGTTAAAACCAATGTCGTTAAAGAGAAAAGAGAAGGAAAACCTTAGTTTCTGAGCAAGAGGAGGAGGACCTTGACTAACCCACGGGTGGCATATGCTCTGCATGAAGTGCCCTTGCCCAGCGGTTGTTACATATTAAATGTTGTGCCGTATGACATCCAATTCATACTTATGCGACGTCTAGTCGCTGGGTACTATATAACTCGTCGGATGCGGTATTCCCACGGGGGTGTGCACACTTAAGGTATAGATACCCCGATTATTGCGGGCAGGTTTCGTTTTAACGGACCCGGTTAGGCCGACTGGGAATCATTTTAACGTACCTGGTGCCAAGGGATCAGCGTTAGATCGGGGAACGACCACTACCCCGATCAATGATCCAAGTGGTCAAAGAGGGAGACAATTAGAGTGCTCCAAAGGCCTCACACTTTCGAAGAAGAAACTAAGTGAATTTTTGTAAGGAGATATGGCTACTCTGTAGCGGAGATGAGATGGAAATTGATGGAAAGCTCCTTGAGAGGAACGGTTGAAAACTAGTTTGAATAACTACAGGTTTGACTGGAGGAAAATATTATTTCCTATTTGTAAGAGAAGTCCAATTTGACTAAGTGATATGATTTCTTCTACGTACGTATATGTTTCACTGTGTTGTTATACTTTAATCAAAAATATATGTTTTAGAAAACCTTTATTTAAGTTTGGGCGATCCACGGATCTCCTTGCTTAGCCGTCGCGCTAACTACACTTCAATGTGTTGCTTTCAGATGGAGTTCAGCGTTAGTTCTTGCAGTCCGACGAACTCCCCTAGTTCGTCGGAAGGTGTAGGTCGTGGCATGGACTACGATGTTTTTGTACAGCAGATGAGTGGCGCCGACCCTTATGCGCCTGGCTATGCTCCTACAGCTCCCAATAGCTCACCGGCAGTAAATAGTGTTCTTCCTATTCCTGAGGGTCCTGACGTACAGGCCACTTTTGGTTTTTACCCCATCGAGGTGCTGGTAGGAAGTAACCCCCTAGAGTTTATAGTTTATTATCCTTACCCTTGGGACCCGAGTCCTCCCGAGAGTTGGGAGGAGTGGTCTATGGTCATAGTCGCTTCCCGGTTCCTAGACCATATCACATGGTACGAAGGGGAATGGCATCTTGTCTGGGGTGAGTTTACGGGTCCGACGTATCTCCAGATCGTGTAAGCAGGATGCACAGAAGGTCTGTAGGGGTTTATTCCTTTTGTGTAAATATATTTTGTAGCCAGGGGAGTGACTGATCTTGGTTAGTGGGGACATGTAGGGCTTTAAACTTATGTTGGCCGTTAGGCAAAATTTCTGGTACTTACTTTGTAAATATTTATATATATATATATATATCTTGTATGTTATTTCAAAATGAGTGACTGTGTGTGTTGAGTAAGTTTCTTTTAGCCTGTGCACCTGAAGCGGGGTCTGTCAAGGGGATGATAGAACTTGTTTTGGGTGTGGCGGTAACACCTTGGGTTGTACGGCAAGCCAGACTCCTCAGGATGTACGGTAAGCCGGCCCGAGGAGTGTTACAGGGACCACCTACATTTCGATTTGTTATTGACTTTTCAGGTACACCCATGTGCGTTGACGAAGATAGAGTGATCAGAATGTTCAAACTTCACCTACCCAAAGAAACAATACTCACCGAAGGAAGAACTCTAAAGTAGTGTGCTCAATGGTACACTAGAGGAGTGTTCATCACTAGTAATCCAAAGGAAGTCATCAAGCACTACTTGGAAGGAAGAGTCAAGGAGAAGTTTCTACATGATGACTGCAAAGGTAACTTCACGAAGTTTAGAGCTAGAATAAATGATACCATTGTCAACAAAACTGTCCTCAAATTGGATAAGATAATCCAACCAATCACTGTTGATTGTAAAGGGCTGACGCTACAGCGCGTTCATTACATTACACAGATGCTTGTAATTATTTCTACAATATTGATCATCATTACTTATATAAATATAAAAGTGATTAAGGTTACCGGAACTTAATAGGCGGTAACGATCATATATTTCCCCTGTTGGCCCACTTAAGTAACCCCCTGATACAAATATCTAGGAGATTGATCATCCGGACAGGCACTCTTCCAATCAAGAGGTGGGCATATCATAGGAAGGTTGAGCTTGATCGGAAGTAATGAGATATCAAACTCGCAGACTATGAATAGATTGCTCGGACAAAAATAACCACCTTTAGACTTGGGACCCGAGTCCTCCCGAGAGTTGGGAGGAGTGGTCTATGGTCATAGTCGCTTCCCGGTTCCTAGACCATATCACATGGTACGAAGGGGAATGGCATCTTGTCTGGGGTGAGTTTACGGGTCCGACGTATCTCCAGATCGTGTAAGCAGGATGCACAGAAGGTCTGTAGGGGTTTATTCCTTTTGTGTAAATATATTTTGTAGCCAGGGGAATGACTGATCTTGGTTAGTGGGGACATGTAGGGCTTTAAACTTATGTTGGCCGTTAGGCAAAATTTCCGGTACTTACTTTGTAAATATTTATATATATATATATATATATATCTTGTATGTTATTTCAAAATGAGTGACTGTGTGTGTTGAGTAAGTTTCTTTTAGCCTGTGCACCTGAAGCGGGGTCTGTCAAGGGGATGATAGAACTTGTTTTGGGTGTGGCGGTAACACCTTGGGTTGTACGGCAAGCCAGACTCCTCAGGATGTACGGTAAGCCGGCCCGAGGAGTGTTACAAAGTGGTATCAGAGCCTAGGTAGTGTCATAACCTAGGTTGTGCCAAAGCCTTAATTTGAGTCAGCTTAAGTTGTTAAAACTGCCCTAAGTCACTATTTCAGCTAGGGTTAAGTATGAGCTTCTGGAGCAGAGCAGGAAACCAGGCAGCATAAAAGGGGGTACCTCATCTGTACTTTACAGAATCTCTTGATTCTGGTTGATTGAATTATTTGGTATGTAATTGTGATTGCTTGCATGAACATTTTCCATTTTCTTTTTTGAGTAGTGCAATTCCAATAATTTAGAATGTGTCTGGACACAAGAGTCTAGTTGATCAATCAAAGAAGAAGCACGAACCATCGTTTCGGTTTCAGGTGTGCTGAAAAGTATTCCCAGAACATGAATGATTAATGCCTCAAGAGTATATTGACCGAACTCGTCAAGCATGTCTTTCTCATCATTAGCTAATTTATCAAGTAGATAATCCTTGGCTGATAGTCTATCCGTCTGTATTAAGATCTTAATCAAGTTCGGAGCTTGTTTATATATAGAGCCCTCATTGAACTTCATAGTTAAGTCTTCTATTTCCATTTGCATATCACGTAAATATTTATCGGATAAAGGAAACCTCGATTTCTTATCTTCCAATAGCTTCAAAACGGACTGCTTATAGACAAGAGATTTGGTCTTAACCTCGTCTTCAAGCAATTTCTTTTCCCTTAATGCAATATGATCCTCTAAAGCATTATATAAAGAATACAAAAACGAACATAGATCTGTTGAACTTCTTTGCTTCTCGTTTAAAGACTGAAAAATCCACAATTTTTTAGGCATGGCATTCCTTTTTGATTTTTTATTATAAAAAGATAACTAAGGGCTTTTTCCTGATCTCTTTTCATTTTTTTAATCAGTTGTCTCAACCCAGTGGATTCAGTTTCATGACTCCTGCATCTTTGTAAGTAATCAGACACCCTGTTCCAACTACCTCATCAGGAGAACGGCAATAAATAGAGGTTTTGTTGTCTCCTCTATCTATAGGATTTCCATTATTGAATTAATAATGCGCCTGTACCCCAAAACTGTACCCACCCTCTATTAACTAGAGGAGAGAGACATAGTTATCTCTAAAGGGGGGTGTTTTGCGTGGAGTACTTTTTGCCCTATCACTAGTGGTTACTCCCGATCGAAGCACCCCTTTTCCATTCATAGAGAGATCCTATTGTCAAAATCAATAAAAAGGCCATCATGGACCAAGATCCAAACGGATCAATCTTGTTGGGAGATACTGCCCAAGGAAAGGAAAAGATTACTTCCGGATCAGGAATAATAAATAAAATTGAAACAAGATAAAATCGTATATCAAAACGACTTCTGGCATCACCGGAAGGATCGAAACCACATTCGTAGGCCGACAATTTTTCTGGATAGGTCGAACTATTGGAAGAAAATGGAAAAGGAACACCGAGTGGGATCAAAGAAACTAGCGGACTGATCACTAAATAGATACAAATAGGTGCAAATTCTGACATCACCACAGCCCACTTGGTTCTCTCGCTCCTTGCTCGCGGAGCGGCATACCGAAATAAAATAAGGATTCAATCCAGCCACAGGTTCCCCTACGGCTACCTTGTTACGACTTCACACCAGTCTTTGAAGTCATATTATGAACCCCAACTTCCAAAGGCATTTTCGGGGACTAGCCTCCTTCCTTCTTTCTTCGATCGGAATACGAATGAGATCAAAAAGGCCATCATTGGGGCAAACGATGCAATAGCTTCGGTTAGAGCAAAGCCCAAAATGGCATAACCAAATAATTGTTTAGCCAATGATGGATTTCGCGCCACGGAATGAATCGAGGAACTAAGGACGTTTCCAATACCGACAGCAGCTCCCGCTGAAGCAATTGTAGCAGCTCCGGCACCCATTGATTTCGCACCTTCTAACATCTCGAGTTTAGAATTATCCTCACGCTTTTTCATTCACTTATGTTCTAGGGGGAACGAATAGTGGACAAAGGCTTACATCGTTCACTATCAACTTCAAAATTTTAAGCCGATTTTCTCTACCCCAGTGATGAAATGTATACATTGGTCTTTCCTTTGTCCTTTCCCCCTTCTTCCTTTCTATTGTCTTATCGATTCCTCGTCGATTCTTCCCCTCGTTCCTTTCTATTGGGCCGGTACACTTCACACCAGGCCAATCTCGATGAAAGTCAAAGCCTCCTTCGGACCCTGACGTGAACGGACGCTTTCTCATTGCCTTATTTGGGCTCCAGTCAGGCTAGGAAAAAGCCTCGAATCAAAACCTTTCACGGCTAAGCAAGAAAACTCCTGCGCATCCGTTTTCTTGCTCGTTGCTTGTTCTTTCGCGTCAGCCCTTGCTTGTTTTGTTGTTGTTAAGTCAAAAGGATGGGACTCTATAATATTGAAAGAAAAATGTAGAACCTAAAAGGAAAAGAACATAGGAATTACTAGTCTTAGAATCGAGTTGGACCGAAATAAAGGTTTGATTTCTTCGAGCGATCGTGCGATACTTTTTCTCTTCTTATTCGAGATATTATGTGCAATTAAGAAACCTACTACTGAATCTAATGAGTTAAAGTAAAATAGAAAAAGGATTCGATACAATTGAAAAGAAAAGAAATTTCATAATCATTTTTAATGCTTTTCCATTTTTTTTCCCTACAATAATTGAGTTTCATTTGTGAATTAAGTTAGACGACTTCTTATGACTTTTTACTTTAAAAAAAAGTTGCCATATCTCGGCAATAGGGTCTGTTGATTTGGAATCACGCTCTGTAGGATTTGAACCTACGACATCGGGTTTTGGAGACCCACGTTCTACCGAACTGAACTAAGAGCGCTTTCTTATCACAGTAGATACGACTGTAAAGAAAAAGGATTCTTTTTGTACCACCAATACATCTTGCATGCATCTAGTCTCATAAAATGAAAATATGTATGTCCGAATCGATCTCAACGGATCCCTCGTTACTGCCCAGAGGAGAAGAATAGGTAGGGATGAAGGGATTGGAACCCGTGAAATTTTTTACCCAAAACAAAGGCGCTACCAAGCTGCGCTACATCCCTTTCAATTGGTCTACAACAGTGTCATTGTAGAGAATCCCTGCCCTGTTTTCCTCTACATCGTTATTTCCTCCATCGATATAAAATGGATCTTGCCATTTATTCTTTTTTGGTCTTTATTGATTTATATACTCATCATCATCCCGCCGTTCCTACCAACGCTTACTTACTTATGAGCAAAAAAAAAGGGTTCTAAATAAGAAGCCCTTTGATTTGAATAAGCGAGGCTTTCCCGATAGAAAGATTTGCATGCAACAGAGATCCCAATTCCGTGTATCCGGGTAAGCAAGCCCTGCCCGCCAGCTTCCACCCAGACAAAAAAGGTGAGCGCCTAGCGCGAAAGCTTGCTTGACTAAGTAATATAAGGCAAGAAGCAAGTGATCCTTCTAATACAAGCTCTCCGTCGCTGGTCATGTCGACTTCAGCCCCTCCGGACCTTAAAGAATTCCAACACCCTATAAACTTAACAACAACAAATAAACAATTTCTAAATAACCAAGGAAGACGCTTATAGTCTTTAGACTAATACTCACGCACAACGGCTTCAACAAGAACTATATGAATAGCTAAGTAGCGCTAGTCTAAACTAGAAGTACATCGTTATTTCCTCCATCGATATAAAATGGATCTTGCCATTTATTCTTTTTTGGTCTTTATTGATTTATATACTCATCATCATCCCGCCGTTCCTACCAACGCTTACTTACTTATGAGCAAAAAAAAAGGGTTCTAAATAAGAAGCCCTTTGATTTGAATAAGCGAGGCTTTCCCGATAGAAAGATTTGCATGCAACAGAGATCCCAATTCCGTGTATCCGGGTAAGCAAGCCCTGCCCGCCAGCTTCCACCCAGACAAAAAAGAAACTCCTGCGCATCCGTTTTCTTGCTCGTTGCTTGTTCTTTCGCGTCAGCCCTTGCTTGTTTGTTAAGTCAAAAGGATGGGACTCTATAATATTGAAAGAAAAATGTAGAACCTAAAAGGAAAAGAACATAGGAATTACTAGTCTTAGAATCGAGTTGGACCGAAATAAAGGTTTGATTTCTTCGAGCGATCGTGCGATACTTTTTCTCTTCTTATTCGAGATATTATGTGCAATTAAGAAACCTACTACTGAATCTAATGAGTTAAAGTAAAATAGAAAAAGGATTCGATACAATTGAAAAGAAAAGAAATTTCATAATCATTTTTAATGCTTTTCCATTTTTTTTCCCTACAATAATTGAGTTTCATTTGTGAATTAAGTTAGACGACTTCTTATGACTTTTTACTTTAAAAAAAAGTTGCCATATCTCGGCAATAGGGTCTGTTGATTTGGAATCACGCTCTGTAGGATTTGAACCTACGACATCGGGTTTTGGAGACCCACGTTCTACCGAACTGAACTAAGAGCGCTTTCTTATCACAGTAGATACGACTGTAAAGAAAAAGGATTCTTTTTGTACCACCAATACATCTTGCATGCATCTAGTCTCATAAAATGAAAATATGTATGTCCGAATCGATCTCAACGGATCCCTCGTTACTGCCCAGAGGAGAAGAATAGGTAGGGATGAAGGGATTGGAACCCGTGAAATTTTTTACCCAAAACAAAGGCGCTACCAAGCTGCGCTACATCCCTTTCAATTGGTCTACAACAGTGTCATTGTAGAGAATCCCTGCCCTGTTTTCCTCTACATCGTTATTTCCTCCATCGATATAAAATGGATCTTGCCATTTATTCTTTTTTGGTCTTTATTGATTTATATACTCATCATCATCCCGCCGTTCCTACCAACGCTTACTTACTTATGAGCAAAAAAAAAGGGTTCTAAATAAGAAGCCCTTTGATTTGAATAAGCGAGGCTTTCCCGATAGAAAGATTTGCATGCAACAGAGATCCCAATTCCGTGTATCCGGGTAAGCAAGCCCTGCCCGCCAGCTTCCACCCAGACAAAAAAGGTGAGCGCCTAGCGCGAAAGCTTGCTTGACTAAGTAATATAAGGCAAGAAGCAAGTGATCCTTCTAATACAAGCTCTCCGTCGCTGGTCATGTCGACTTCAGCCCCTCCGGACCTTAAAGAATTCCAACACCCTATAAACTTAACAACAACAAATAAACAATTTCTAAATAACCAAGGAAGACGCTTATAGTCTTTAGACTAATACTCACGCACAACGGCTTCAACAAGAACTATATGAATAGCTAAGTAGCGCTAGTCTAAACTAGAAGCCGTTGCTTGTTGGCTTTCACGGTTTAAGGCGTAGCATTGGAATTGCTATGTAGGCTTTTGTTTACCGAGGGTTCGAATCCCTCTCTTTCCGCATCTTAACCTAATTAACTAATGTTACTGACCGAAATGTATCAAATAACAATGGAAATCATTATGGAAACTGTTAGACCTTTCTTTGATATAGATTCTCTATTCCTAATTGCAGTTTTTCGGAAAGTGAGCGCCTAGCGCGAAAGCTTGCTTGACTAAGTAATATAAGGCAAGAAGCAAGTGATCCTTCTAATACAAGCTCTCCGTCGCTGGTCATGTCGACTTTAGCCCCTTCGGACCTTAAAGAATTCCAACACCCTATAAACTTAACAACAACAAATAAACAATTTCTAAATAACCAAGGAAGACGCTTATAGTCTTTAGACTAATACTCACGCACAACGGCTTCAACAAGAACTATATGAATAGCTAAGTAGCGCTAGTCTAAACTAGAAGCCGTTGCTTGTTGGCTTTCACGGTTTAAGGCGTAGCATTGGAATTGCTATGTAGGCTTTTGTTTACCGAGGGTTCGAATCCCTCTCTTTCCGCATCTTAACCTAATTAACTAATGTTACTGACCGAAATGTATCAAATAACAATGGAAATCATTATGGAAACTGTTAGACCTTTCTTTGATATAGATTCTCTATTCCTAATTGCAGTTTTTCGGAAAAGAGTGGACAAGGAATTAAAATCTCCCTGCCGATCTATGATACATGAATAGGATAAAAATTTAGATCAAACCACTCCTTTATGCTATTTCATCTGGCTTCGATTATTCAATCTATAGTTAGCGCGTAGTGGGAAAAGAAAGAGAGAACAAGCGTTATCGCACAACCCTCGAGGCTTTGAAGTCCATAGCGCCCGATTCGATCACTCTATCGAGTAGAAGTCCAGGGATGCTTCAATCGATTCTTAACACCTTGAAAACTCCCTTCCTTATTTTGGATGAGAAGGCAAATTGTTAGCTTTCTCGGCTTAACGACTCTTTCTTCGGCCGCCCGGGACTGCTCTTTAAAACTTCATCCAGTTAATCGATATCTGTCAGTCTTTTCAGACTTCCCCTTCTTCCTCTAAGCACTTTGACTCTTTAAGAAAGGGAGTGAGAGTGGTCGAAGCTAGTGAATTGAATACCAGACGGGGTAGAAGGTTCTGTTCCTATTGAATCAGATCTGGCTTTTGCTTACTCCTGTCCATACGACCCGAGGGAAGAAGCTCCTGTCTCTTCTGCATTTGACCTGAGACTGGGAGTTGAACTCTCTCGATTTAAATAGACGGCTAGGAAGGAAAGAAGCATGGAAGCCCCTTATAGATTAGCAAAAACAAAGAAACTCTTTCTAAATAATATATTGGTTGTTGTTAAGTTAAAGGGGAGGAAACTCAACTCAAAAGGAAGAGTCCCTATCTCCATAAGAGGAGCAATACAGGAAGAACCGCAGCTATTGAAAATAAGCGATTTTAGCCCTTATGGCACGTTGTTGGAAGTTTTATCGGAAGATAAGTAGGCAAGGAGTGACCACCATCCAGATAGATGCTTTTTGAGTTCCCGGCTCCCGGCCTTAAAGAAGGAATACGAGGCGCAAAGCGTAGTGGATCTACTATTCCAGCTATCTTACTTCCCGAGGGGGAAGAAGCTGTTCTAGCTCTTGGCGACTCGGAACGAATGGTAACATGGTTCGAGATAGAGATGATGAGTAGGGAAAAGCCTTACTTAGCCATAAGAAAGGGATGTTGCTTCTCCCGCAGCTAATGTCGCCTCTGCCGCTGCATCGCTCTCATCTTAATGGCATCAGTCAAATGGAGGCAGAGAGACTAGAAGTGAATACCCGGTTTAGACCGTCGGGGAAGTCGACTCAGCAGTTCTTGCTTTTGTTTCAGAAACTGTGATAGGGGAAGCCGCTCTTTTCCCTGTTTCCACTGTTGAAGGAAAAAAAAGAGGGCCGCCCTAGTATCTACCAACGCTTACTTACTTATGAGCAAAAAAAAAGGGTTCTAAATAAGAAGCCCTTTGATTTGAATAAGCGAGGCTTTCCCGATAGAAAGATTTGCATGCAACAGAGATCCCAATTCCGTGTATCCGGGTAAGCAAGCCCTGCCCGCCAGCTTCCACCCAGACAAAAAAGGTGAGCGCCTAGCGCGAAAGCTTGCTTGACTAAGTAATATAAGGCAAGAAGCAAGTGATCCTTCTAATACAAGCTCTCCGTCGCTGGTCATGTCGACTTCAGCCCCTCCGGACCTTAAAGAATTCCAACACCCTATAAACTTAACAACAACAAATAAACAATTTCTAAATAACCAAGGAAGACGCTTATAGTCTTTAGACTAATACTCACGCACAACGGCTTCAACAAGAACTATATGAATAGCTAAGTAGCGCTAGTCTAAACTAGAAGCCGTTGCTTGTTGGCTTTCACGGTTTAAGGCGTAGCATTGGAATTGCTATGTAGGCTTTTGTTTACCGAGGGTTCGAATCCCTCTCTTTCCGCATCTTAACCTAATTAACTAATGTTACTGACCGAAATGTATCAAATAACAATGGAAATCATTATGGAAACTGTTAGACCTTTCTTTGATATAGATTCTCTATTCCTAATTGCAGTTTTTCGGAAAAGAGTGGACAAGGAATTAAAATCTCCCTGCCGATCTATGATACATGAATAGGATAAAAATTTAGATCAAACCACTCCTTTATGCTATTTCATCTGGCTTCGATTATTCAATCTATAGTTAGCGCGTAGTGGGAAAAGAAAGAGAGAACAAGCGTTATCGCACAACCCTCGAGGCTTTGAAGTCCATAGCGCCCGATTCGATCACTCTATCGAGTAGAAGTCCAGGGATGCTTCAATCGATTCTTAACACCTTGAAAACTCCCTTCCTTATTTTGGATGAGAAGGCAAATTGTTAGCTTTCTCGGCTTAACGACTCTTTCTTCGGCCGCCCGGGACTGCTCTTTAAAACTTCATCCAGTTAATCGATATCTGTCAGTCTTTTCAGACTTCCCCTTCTTCCTCTAAGCACTTTGACTCTTTAAGAAAGGGAGTGAGAGTGGTCGAAGCTAGTGAATTGAATACCAGACGGGGTAGAAGGTTCTGTTCCTATTGAATCAGATCTGGCTTTTGCTTATTCCTGTCCATACGACCCAAGGGAAGAAGCTCCTGTCTCTTCTGCATTTGACCTGAGACTGGGAGTTGAACTCTCTCGATTTAAATAGACGGCTAGGAAGGAAAGAAGCATGGAAGCCCCTTATAGATTAGCAAAAACAAAGAAACTATTTCTAAATAATATATTGGTTGTTGTTAAGTTAAAGGGGAGGAAACTCAACTCAAAAGGAAGAGTCCCTATCTCCATAAGAGGAGCAATACAGGAAGAACGGCAGCTATTGCAAATAAGCGATTTTAGCCCTTATGGTACGTTGTTGGAAGTTTTATCGGAAGATAAGTAGGCAAGGAGTGACCACCATCCAGATAGATGCTTTTTGAGTTCCCGGCTCCCGGCCTTAAAGAAGGAATACGAGGCGCAAAGCGTAGTGGATCTACTATTCCAGCTATCTTACTTCCCGAGGGGGAAGAAGCTGTTCTAGCTCTTGGCGACTCGGAACGAATGGTAACATGGTTCGAGATAGAGATGATGAGTAGGGAAAAGCCTTACTTAGCCATAAGAAAGGGATGTTGCTTCTCCTGCAGCTAATGTCGCCTCTGCCGCTGCATCGCTCTCATCTTAATGGCATCAGTCAAATGGAGGTAGAGAGACTAGAAGTGAATACCCGGTTTAGACCGTCGAGGAAGTTGACTCAGCAGTTCTTGCTTTTCCCTGAATGTGAAATTTGTTCTACATTCCCTTGCATGATTTTGAATGTTTTGAATGTTTAAATTGGTTTATAATGCTTCATAGAACTATCCTTTGATGTTTTCTTTCATTATTGATGGTTACATTGATGGATTGTTATATATTTTTGAGCTTCAAGTGTGAACACCATTGATGAACAATGGGTTTGTTAGATTTCTTGTTGAAATTATGAAATTGATGCTTGAATTGATGAATAAACATGTTGTAGAACTATTATATGCCATCAATTTGACTTTTAACATGCTACATTGCTCAAATTGAATTTTCAATTTCAAACCCTAATTTTGAATTTGGGGAAGAAGATGAAGTTGACTTTTTGAAATTCTTGACTTTTGTAGTTGACTTCTTATTTGACTATCAAATTGATATATCTTATGATGAATTTATGCATGTGTGTGATAATGGAATGATATTGTTGATATTCTTATGCTAGAATTGTCCAAAATATAGGGGAAACTATGGCGAAATTTTCGAAAATTCTTAGCCCTATATGTTTGCAATCCATTATCTTGACAAGGAATTTTACACAATTACAATGGTGACTTATTTGAGAATTAATTATTCAAAACCAATTACTGTGAATGTTAATTTCTATAATTTGTAGGATGGGACGCTCAAAGGAAATTGCAAAGAAATCAAAGCATGATCATGGTGAATCGAGTCGATCGAGGACACGGCAGCAAGCTACAGTTCAACAGGCTACGCAGGAGCCGGGGTCAAGGTCATTAAGACACTTGACACCCATCCAACTTACAACAGTGGATAACTATAAAGGGAAGCAGCTTTTCGTTGGCCGTCACTTCGACGACAACATTTTAAGAGAATTCGGTTGTTTGGACGAAGTAAACGGGCTTCTCAGGCACCCACAGCTCTGCTATCTATTTGAGTGGAGAGGACCCACCTATGCGCCTGTTACTTATGAATTCTTGGCGACCTTGGAAATTCGAAAGGAGGTCAATAATGCAAGAGAATCTATTTCGTTCACTCTATTCGGCAACCACTACAGTATGTCTGTCAACACTTTGGGTGTTACGCTCGGATTCCATAATGCCGTGAGCGTGTTCATGCCATATTTCAGGGACTTTAAGGAGGATTTTGATTCAGACGCAGTTGCTAGGCAATATTGGAGAAGCATCACCAACAATGCCCCATACAACTCTTCAAACTTAAAGGCAAACCTCATCACCCGCAATGCTCTAAAGGCTATCAGATTAGCCTTTGCTATAAATCTCTCCGGCAGAACCACAAATCGCAACAAGGTATATAAGCAGGATTTGTTTTACATGTGGTGCATGGAGAATGAGGTTGGCATCAACATGGGCGTTCAAGCTAGAAAGTGGCTCAAGACCTAGCAAAAGCCTAAGGTTCAGACTGTGTTTATCGGTCCTTTCGTTACTAGACTATGCTTCGGGTTGGGCCTATTGGACCGGTTGATGGGAGAAAGAGCTGAAGGTTGCACAATTTCTTTCTCCGTGGGTGAGTTCTTTGCCGCAGAATTAAAGCTTGGAGGTGATGATGCACTTGATCTAGAGGTTTCTAATGATGATGATGATGAGGACGAGGAAGAGAACGAGGAGGATGTTGTTGCACAGGAGCAAGGCCCTACTCCCATGGATTGGGACACGACGCAGAACTTTCATAGGCAGCTCCATGATTAACAGATGAACTACTGGCGTGAGCAGCGAACATGGCAAGAAGGCCATTTCACATCCATCTCTGCAAGACAAGATGTCCACACCGAAGACCTCAACTGCATGAGAAGGGCGGTGGAGGAAAATGATAGGAGAAGTGTTGTTCTTGAAGCTAGATTCGATAGGCAATTCCAGCCCTTCGGTGATGACTGATGCCTTTGGTCGTAGCCTTTTTTAGGTACAAGCAAATACCCGGAGTATTCCGGGGTTATCGATCCACAGGGAAGCGGGGTATCAAGCACTAGTTACTAATTAATTCACGAGAAGCTATTCCTACGTTAACAATGGGTATTTATCTATAATTATGAAAACAAAATAAATGAAGCAAGGCAAACGGACTTTTATATACAAGAGATTAAGCGCGGGATTTTTGGGTGTCAAAGTGTTTAATCACCTAGTGCCAATCTAAAGTGAAATAATCATTCGGGTTCAACAAGTGTGGATGATTGCAATCTAAAAGGTAAAGATTACTCTCGTAATTCAATCCCAAAATAAGGTAATTGGAATACTCACTCTCGTGAGCTATTCACAACATATAATCAAGAACTAGCAATAAATGGAATACCCACTCTCGTGGGCTATTCACAATTGGAATACTCACTCTCGTGAGCTATTCACAATAAATCCCTTAATCAACATGTCCTCTCTCGAGGTACAAGAATCAAGTGCAATTGTGGGTGCTCTAATTCATAGACAAATTTAGCAATGAAACAAGTAATTAGGATCCTTAACTACAAGCATCAAGAAATTAAGCCACGATTACAACACAAGTAATAAACCCAAATAGATATTTCATTCAAGCAATTAAAGAACTAGGCACATAGGTTCATAAACACTTATCAATCCAAAAATCCCAAAGGAAAGCTTAGCCTATCATGGCTAAAATAGATTCAACAAATATACAATAAAGTTTTAAAATAGAAAAGAGAGGAAGAAATTCTCCCGAATGAAGCCTCCAAGCTCTTCTCTTTGATCTCTCTTCTCCAATTGATTTTTCCTTTTTGAGCTCTTTGAGAAGATGAGAGCTTCCCTTTCTTGATCTCCTTTTGTCCAAATCCGCAGCCAAGCTTAGGGTTTGGAGAGAAAATGATGCTTTTATAGTGGGTGGAGAATGAGGGGCAAAATAGACATTTCATAACAGCAGAAATTTCAGATCTGCGATTTCTCGACGCGTCGAGGACTTTTCTCGACGCGTCGAGATATTCCCGAACCAAAATCTTGGCATTCTGCCAACTCTCGACGCGTCGAGAAAATTCTCGACGCGTCGAGAATCTGTCTGCAACACAGTTTCGACTTGCAGCCTAATTTTGACCCTTTTCCCTTTTGAACCACACTTTGATGTCTTCATAAGAGTTGTAGCCCTTGAAGTCTTCTTTCCAATGGTTCAAGAATCACCTCATTTGGATATTCTTAGGCTGAGATATGGTCCGATTACCGAGGTGTCGCCATGGTAGCGGGAATTACAACTCTTTGGCTCCTTTGGATTGGCTTTTGCTCCCAAATGGTTCTAATGCACTTCTAAACACATCAAAAACATCTAAACCAAGCATTATACCATTTTAAATATGAAAACAAGGAAATAACCATTGGACACAATATTTTATCACACAATTTACTATAAACCTACATAAAAACACAAGTAAAATCGGTACAAATGGGAGTGTATCAAACTCCCCCACACTTAAGATTTTGCTTGTCCTCAAGCAAACACAAAGAATAAATTGCAAATCAAAATTGAAGTTGTTCATACTCCTCTTTGTACAACCAATCATACCACAAACCAAACTTTTCACAACTCAACTTGTTTCAAGAATCACCTTAGATTGACACACAAGTTCCATTCTCAAGCCAATAACCAAGCACCTTTGACATTTAAGTGTGTGTGAATCTAGTGTGCACATTCTAAGTTGAGTTTATGCAAATGTGGTGTGTCCTTCATACTCTTACTAATTCAACTCCAAGATTGCATGCAAAGATCAAGTAGGACTTTTATTGAGCTTATAATGGGGCTAGGGGTTAAGGTTTAAACAAAGAATGGTAAGGAAATCAAAAAGAGAGAAAATTCACAATTATTCACAAATAGGATTTAGAAGAGATGAACTTTTTAGGAGCATTTTACAAATGAGAATAATGCAAATGGGATGAAAAGGTAAAAATACAAATTTTGAATTTTTTTTTTTTTTTCATTTTCTATTTTTTTTTTCTTCTTTTTCTCAATTTTTGACAAGAATAGCTCACGGGAGTAATAAGCATTCTAGTTTATTGAATAGCTCAAGGGAGTAATAAGCTATTCCAATTGTCATTGAAGGCAACCCCAAACATAAATATTTACAAAATAAATGTTGCAAATAAAATTCAATGCTCCATATTAAATCTCTTCAACAAAGAATTATGAATAAATGATAAATTCTCTCAAGGGTGAAGGGAAAACATTTTTGGTTAAGACTAAGGGTTAAATGACAAGGTTAGGACTCAATTACCTTAATCTTCCTATTAATGCATATGAGGAATATTAGGATAATTAAGAACAAAAGAAAATAAATACAACGGGGTTTAACAAAAATTCAAAAGGCTCAACGGGGGTAACAATGGTAACATATATAACGGGTAGGTTTGAAGGCTCGGGCTAACAAAAATGGCCTAAATCATTTCTAAGCATGCAATCATTAGACTTCACATAGAGAGTATTATGACAAGGTATAGCAATTAAACCAACACCGGTATCTCACATAAACTTTCACTAGCAATGCACAACACACTAGATCAATAATTTATCCAATTGATTAGTGGTTAACAAGGATATTGGCAAGAAAATAGCTCAATCATATGTTTAACCTTGATTCATCTATCACAAGTAAAATTGTAACAAGTCCAAAACAAACCACCAACCAACAAGGAGGAAATAATCACAACTTCAAGCCTAGATAGCAATTTATTCACACAATAAGCATATGAGTCATCCAAGCAAAACTTTACCTCAATACTTGTCCTCTCCCCCACACTTAAAAATTTACATCGTCCTCGATGTAAAAGAAAATGAAGCACCATAGATAAAACATTAAGCACAAGAGGGGTAGGGTGAGGTTGGATCGGCTTGAGAAAGATAATGCAATAAAGCACAAGGAGCAAGAGAAAGATAAAGAGACTCCCTAAGTGAGTATTGTGTGCACATCAAGAAGCCTCCTCAAATCAAGATCTACTCCTCAAAATCGATCCTACGAGCCAAGGGAAATAGACATCTAAACAAAAACGTAAGCATGGCATGACAAAATAAGGAGAGAAAATTATTAACCAAAATAAACTAAAGGTAAACAAAAACATAAAGGAAAAAAAAATTGCAATAAAAGAAAATGCATGAAAATGTAAGATAACATGGGGTGCCTCCCATGAAGCGCTAAGTTTAACGTCGCTAGCTCGACTCAACCTTTCAAGGAACAATCCATGCATGTTTGGACAAAGATGAGTCCATTTTCTCCATCAACTTTTTCTTCAAAATATGTCCTTAAATGCCGGGCATTAAGGAACTCCTTTAAGCTCAAAAGTAGCATATTCTCCTCAAAGAAATTGCAACAATCCAATTCCAAGAATATGCTATCTTCTTCAACCTTCATCTCTTTTTCCTCTTCTTTCTCTCGAACAAGTAACGAGAGTCTTGGATCCTTCTTATGCACCAATAAGAGATGAGAGTCTTTAGATATGAATATTGGCCAATGGGGGCCTATACTTACAAGAACATTGACACCTCTCGGTTCCCAAATTGTTCTAAAATTTTCATCAAAGAGGGTGTCATCCAACGAAGAGTGTTCTTTGTTTGTGCCACATGTTTCATCTTCTTTGAACACTTTTTCCATTGAGCCATTTTCAAGTAGTTCATTGTCACCATTTTCTTGCATCTTCATCTCTCCTTCTTTTCCCAAGATTTCCATCTCAATGCATTTATCACATATTTCTTCATCTTCCTCTCCAAGGTTCTCACACTCCCTTTTATTTTTATCAACCTCATGACCTTCCTTTGGCAAGCACAATTGTTGGTACGGAGACACTAGAGGGTCTAGAGTTCGCCCATCATATCGGTACTTGGGATCAAAGATGAAACAATTTGCACCCTCATGAGGTCCTCCACATAATATACAACATAAGGATTGTGGAGTACTTTCTTGATCAACTATTTCTTCATCCTCATCTTCAAGCTCCTCAAACTTCTTTTGAATTTTCCAATTAGCAATATGGTTATCCACTTGAGCTTGTAGCTTTTTTAGTTGAGACATCAAGTGCAAAAGCTTGTTACTCTTTGTGGATTCCACCTCAAATGTTGGGTCAAGTGGTTGGCATTCTTGTTGAAACTCTTGGTATGGAAGCACTTGAGATCGCCCACCATATTGGTAATTAGGATCAAATGTGAAGCAATTTTCCGCCTCATGAGGTCCTCCACAATATGTACACCACAAGGCTTGTGAACTTGGTGGTGTGTCTCCTTGATAAGTAGCTTGACTCATGTTGGCACAAAATCCTTGAGTATGTTGTTGAGAAACATGATTGGAGGGGTAGAATGTATAGCAATATTCTTCAAAGTGATCCCCTCCACAAAAAGAACACCATTGTTGTTGTGATGTGAATGCTTGAGAGGAGCCTTCATAGTCTTTACAAATAGCCGACATTGACGTTGTAGGTAATTTGAAAACTACTAAAATACCCTACAATGTCGACTCTTTACAAATAGCCGACGTTGTAGGTAATTTAAGAACAAAAAAATTAGCCTACAACGTCTGCTCTTTACAAATAGCCGACGTTGTAGGTAATTTGAAAACTACTAAAATACCCTACAACGTCGGCTATTTACAAATAGCCGACGTTGTAGGTAATTTAAAAACAAAAAAATTACCCTACAACGTCGGCTAATATTTACTAGCCGACGTTGTAGGGTAATTTTTTTTTAAATATTCATTTCATTTTTCTATTTACACCCAAAACCTGCTCAAATATATATAGCTATCACAATCACATTCAAAACCTGTACAATTTATATTTATAATATCAAAATTAATAAAACAATAAATCTCACACTTGATAATAATTAATAATACAAGTTCATAAAAGATTATCTATATTAATTAATACAAGCTATAATCTTCTCCCAAACTTTGTACCAAAAGCAATAAAAGCATTAATCACCTTTCACCACAATCACGCGATCACCCTTCATAAACTGACCTTTCTTCCTATTCCCAATACTTACAATATCACTTTCACCAGGTTGACGGAATTTCTCAACTTCATCAAAACTTGGTTCAATATTCTGAGTGCTAATTGATTTCACTGCCATTGTTTTATATAAAAATCCATCTTTGAACATCATGCCACCAATTTTCTCAAAATAGTGACCCGTCATTGGACTTCTCCTACGCTCAACACGTACCTTCATTTCGCTGAAAATAATAATAAGAACACATTATATTAATGACCACCCGGCCAATAGTTTATTTCTCGAGCTCAAATTAAAGATGTTAAGCAAAAAATTACCGAGCCTCATCTATGTTCATAAGACGTGTGGGAGGAATTATTGCTTTTCTGTTTGGAACTTCTCTCCCTTCCTATATAACAAAAGAAAGCCATAATCAATGACATTCAGATGAGAACAAAAAGCTAAGTAACAATTAATTAGTGCAAAGAAAGCTAATAGGCACATACCAATTTGTTTGCAAGAGCTTGTAAGTCAATCCTTGGGATTAACTTCACGGTAACTCTCTGTTTTACATTATCTACATCCGCAACCTAAAAAAATTTAAATATTAGAAAGAGAATTAAGTTTTAAGTTTTTAGAGACAGATAGAGAGAACCTTAATTACCTTTGCAAGGTCCCCTTTATAACTTCCAGTCTTCAGTCTGACCCAAGTATCCCTGGCAAGATCAACTGCTTTGCTTTCAACAGAAAGGACACCACTCATCTCTTTGATTGGAACAAGCATTATTTTTGCTGCGGGATATATCATGCGCATATTCTTGCATGCCTGTAGCAAAACAATTCAAGAGAGGTCAAATAATCAGTACCAAATCAAAACTTCAAAAAGAGCAAAGTATAATAAAATGCATACCTCTCTAACATGGGCCTCTTTGTCTGCTTCAATGTATATATAGTTTTTAAGATGATCAAGTGCTATAACAGACCTAATTTGCAACTGTGATCCCCTGTCAATACATTTCTGCATCAGACACACAGCAACCTCCCTCTCACAACCAATCTACAATATAATGCGCAAACACACACATACAATAAGCTTAATTGGATCATCAGGTGAAATCTCAATTCAGGTACAAGCTAACAACTACATACCGCACATTTCACCATCCATAACTTGGGATCTCTGACACATGGTAAAAGTGCTTGCTGATCTACATCATCACTAGCTTCCTCATACTCCACATAACTTGACCTTGCATATCTAGCCTGGATGCTTCTCTCAAGTACCTCAAAGTCTTCCTCTTCCTCCTCACGTGACAATTTTTTTTCGAGAAAAAAATAACTATATCTGAATCTGATGGAAAAAAAACACAAAGAAACAAACAAAACCAGTCTTACCAAATTTTGAATAAGGACATCAAGGAATCGTTGTTTTGTTTGGCTACCCTTTAATAACTGGGGAACATAGTTTTTGAAAACCCTGCATATTTTTGGAAAAACATCAAAAGAATCATTAATAGCATAAAAAACTTGAGTTCCAACAACTCAATTAGCATGGTCAGGTCATCTATGAAATGGAACTAAAAGAAAAAGTAATGGCTAGCTCTAAGGGAGTTCAAAAGCTGCAAAGTTCTGCTCAAGAAGTCTCTGGTACTATTTAAAAAATAGAGCAACACAAAACAGCAATATATATGTTATGATGCAGCAAATAGCAATATTTCTCAGAATTCTTGAAGAGGAGCTGACAAGCATCTACTTATTAACTTACCATGAATTTCCTGCAGCATTAGATATAATATCATAAATTATCCATGGATGAATCCCGGCTTGAGTACCAAGAGAAATGGCCTCAATAGAGGCAACAAAATGAATTCCCTCAAGAAGTTCAATCACCATTTTACTTTTGCTACAAGGGAAAAATAAAGCATATGTTTACCCATCACTATAATTACCCCATAAGTTGCTATTATGAATTTATATATGCTCCTGTGTTACATTTTACTTATCTTGGCATAATATCACCTTATCATTGAGCATATAACTCCATAACACATAAAAATTTATTAAATTTACCCATTTTCATGTCTATGAATTTTTTTTCATTACTCAGGAGAATCCAAAAGGAAAACTTACCTTCCAGCACCAAGTTCACCTTCAAAGGTGTAAAGTTTTCCACACATTGCTGTCAAATAAAAAATGGGTGTCATCCAGATATGCACTTGGAGTTACTAAAAGGTTCAAGACTAATTTAAAATTATTTCTGACAAACACACGCACCAGAAAGAATAGGCTGTGCTCTATAAATGGACTCTGATCCTCCTGAGGAAATAATCTGAACATCAAAGAGATAACAAGAAAATCAACCCCAAAATAAACAGTTAAGAGGGGGTGGGGGCAACTTGTACACTTTACCATTAATTTCCCATTCAAATCTTCTGAAACTGCCTTTGAGACATACATATCAACAAAAAAATCTATCTCATAGTTCTCTGCATGAGAAAAAAGAAAGATGAAGGCTTCAAAAGTCAGCCAAAACTCTCGCCAAAAAAAAAAGTACCAGATTTCCGTCGCAGTGCGGCGTGCGGCGGCGCGGAAGGGACGGACGTGCGGTGGCTACTCCGGAGGATCCCTGGCGTGCGATGGCGGCGGGCGTCCTTCTGCGCTGGGCGAGGGCGACGGCGCTGGGCGAGGGCGAGGGTGACGGCGAAGGCGCTGGGCGACGGTGAGGGCGACTACGCTACGCTGGGCGAGGAAGGCGGTTGTGTGTTGTAGGCGAGGACGACGCGGTGTGATGTTAATAAGTTGAATCTCTCCGATTTAATTCATAACCCTATAACGTCAGTTACTATATCGGTTACTTATAGTAACCGACGTTGTAGGTTCAAATAAATTAATACGGCGCGATACGACGTCGGCTAAATCCCTAGCCGATGTCGTATCGCGCCCGGGACGTAAAAAAAAATTCGATACGACGTCGGCTAAATCTTCTAGCCGACGTCGTATCATAGGTCGAATGCTATTATGTGCGATACGACGTCGGCTAGTCTTCTGCCGACGTCGTATCGCGCCCGGGGCGTAAAAAAATTTTGATACAACGTCGACTAAATCTTCTAGCCGACGTCGTATCATAGGCCGAATGCTATTATGTGCGATACGACGTCTGCTAATTTTCTAGCCGACGTCGTATTGCGCCGTAGTATAATGTACATCCTTTAACGTCGGCTATTAGTAAATAACTGACGTTAAAGGGTTTTTATTTATTTTTAATTAATTAATGAACCTTTAACTTTGGGTATTTATTTAGCCGACGTTAAATACCCGACGTTGTATGTGATTTCTGTAGTAGTGATTAGAGCTTACCATGATTAATAGGATCGTTTGATGCATACCCTATATCTAGAGCAATTTCCAAAAGTGTGGAAAGGGATTTTTATTTGTCTATCCTTAGTATCCCTATTTCGTTCCTTTACCCTGTACCGTATGGAAACATCGAGGACGATGTTTGCTTTAAAGTGTGGAAAGGACACACTTCATGCTTTACATGCTTACATGATTAGTATTAGAAGTTAGAAGCTCTTGGGAATGATAAGCAGGTGCATTTGCAGTTTTGAAAAGAGAGTTATTATTTGTGTTATCTAGAGAGAATTTTGACTGGATGCCCAAAAATTTTTACTCTCGAAATATGTTTGAGGAAGTTACTTTTCGCACCCATGAGAGTGTTTAGAGCCAAATAAGTTTATATTCTTGCCTGCTTACATGATGTTCACCTTTTATTTACGTAGGACCTTAGTCAAGGATCTCTCGAAGTGGGAGTGTGCACTTTTTAATTTGAGAAAGATAAAACCAGCAAGGCCCGGAATTGAACTAACCTTGGTAGGGCATGGGGCAAAAGGTGAGCCTGATGGTAAGCTTAATGAGAAAACAAAACCCTTGATCATAAATAGAAAAAGGCATGAGGGGTTGACATGAGGAGAAGTCGAAAAGGCAAAAGACCAATCACCAAGAGTTTAAAATTGAGGGAAGCCAATTCGTTGGGTTGTGTCCAAACCATAGTCTTCGGTAAGCAAAAAGCTTTATCTGGAGTCGGTTGTTCACATAAAAAGATCCCAAGAATTGAGAAAATAGAGCTGAGGTGAGCCGCTTCGCTAGGATTCGAGTACCCATTGCACTGACCTTCGAAAAAGCATGGAGCTCCATGTGAAGTCGGGTGGCTCGATGACGTTATCCTAGGAAGTGAGAAGAAAGAGGGATCGCGCTAAGACAAAAGCGGTGAGTGGTCCATGCCCCTACCCTCATTTACATTTATGTTGGGCTTTGGCGTATAAGGATGGAAAGTTGATTAGCTAGTGCACATCGTTCCCACTAGTGGGATCGGTTAGAGGCCCTATTTAAATAGAAGGTGAACCAAAACTTTGGAAATGCATGCTTGCGTATGGTGCGAGGAGTGTGATCCCTTGTTTTACTTGTTTATCTACGAAAGGTTTTTATTTCCCGAAAATATTACTTGAGTTGCTGACATCTGACCAAAATCCTTTGTAGATAACACAAATGATTTCCCCCGTTTCAACAATCTTAGACACCCATTATTTTGACTTGCCAAAAGCTTTGTTTTGCATGAGAAAGTATCTCGGATACTTATGTGCTTAGATAGGAAAATGTCTTGCTTGAGGACAAGCAAGAAACAAAGTGTGGAAAATTTGATAAGACTCCGAGATACCCTTATTTCAGGCACATTTTAGGATGTTTTATCGCGTCTATAGCGTCCTTACTTGGTAAATTATGTTCGTAAATGCTTGTAAATCACTAACTGATGCACAGAAGCTACTTTTAGCTTAAAAGAAGTGAAACAGGAGCCCCGGGAGCAAATAGGAGCAAAAGTTGAGCTTAAAGAGCGAACCAGGCAAGAACGGAGCCCCGGAGGATCAAACTGGATGGTCACACGCGTGTAAGCGTGCGTGAAAACTTTCCAGTAGCCTCCCACGCACGCTCACACGCGTGTGGATAGCGTGGAGAGGTGATGCGCGAATTTCAGCTAGGGTTGTCATTTCGGAGACTATTTAAACCCCTTTGATGAATTTTCAGAGAAGGTTCCCAGAAAATTAGTTTCCTTTTCTTAGATTTTCCTTTGGAGAACTTTCTCCATTTTTCTTAGTTTTTTAGATTAGATCAATCTCCATTGTAGCAAGACAACAAGCTTGGATTGAAGATCTTCTTCTTTCTAGGCGATTTCTATTTCACTTCTATAATTTTAGCTATCTAGTTCTTGGATTAAATTAGTTTTTGCTTGAATTTCATATTATGAGTAGCTAGTTTAGTCTAGGGATTTAGATTGTGTGATTGAATATTGCTAGTGTGATGATCTTATCTCTATATCTTGGATCTATGAGTTTGTGTTGATGGATTATCTATTCTTGTCTATTGATTGTTCTTTTGATGAGATCTTGTTTGGATTTGGTCAATCTAGATGAGAGATTGAGCTCTTGACTCTTTCATGTCTTTGATTAGAGTTAGGATTTGAAGCTTGACACAATCATAGTTCCTATGGACTTCTTAAGAATAGTAGGATAGTGTGTAGCTTAAGTGTTATGATAAAATTCCTCTTAGAACTTTGGATGCTTGAAGGCACTCCTAAGTCAAAGAAGCCTTAGTACACAAAGGTGGAAAAGGACTAAGACAACACACTCTTGAATAAACAATATCCTAGCAATCCTAATCCATGACCTTAGACANTGAGAAGAAAGAGGGATCGCGCTAAGACAAAAGCGGTGAGTGGTCCATGCCCCTACCCTCATTTACATTTATGTTGGGCTTTGGCGTATAAGGATGGAAAGTTGATTAGCTAGTGCACATCGTTCCCACTAGTGGGATCGGTTAGAGGCCCTATTTAAATAGAAGGTGAACCAAAACTTTGGAAATGCATGCTTGCGTATGGTGCGAGGAGTGTGATCCCTTGTTTTACTTGTTTATCTACGAAAGGTTTTTATTTCCCGAAAATATTACTTGAGTTGCTGACATCTGACCAAAATCCTTTGTAGATAACACAAATGATTTCCCCCGTTTCAACAATCTTAGACACCCATTATTTTGACTTGCCAAAAGCTTTGTTTTGCATGAGAAAGTATCTCGGATACTTATGTGCTTAGATAGGAAAATGTCTTGCTTGAGGACAAGCAAGAAACAAAGTGTGGAAAATTTGATAAGACTCCGAGATACCCTTATTTCAGGCACATTTTAGGATGTTTTATCGCGTCTATAGCGTCCTTACTTGGTAAATTATGTTCGTAAATGCTTGTAAATCACTAACTGATGCACAGAAGCTACTTTTAGCTTAAAAGAAGTGAAACAGGAGCCCCGGGAGCAAATAGGAGCAAAAGTTGAGCTTAAAGAGCGAACCAGGCAAGAACGGAGCCCCGGAGGATCAAACTGGATGGTCACACGCGTGTAAGCGTGCGTGAAAACTTTCCAGTAGCCTCCCACGCACGCTCACACGCGTGTGGATAGCGTGGAGAGGTGATGCGCGAATTTCAGCTAGGGTTGTCATTTCGGAGACTATTTAAACCCCTTTGATGAATTTTCAGAGAAGGTTCCCAGAAAATTAGTTTCCTTTTCTTAGATTTTCCTTTGGAGAACTTTCTCCATTTTTCTTAGTTTTTTAGATTAGATCAATCTCCATTGTAGCAAGACAACAAGCTTGGATTGAAGATCTTCTTCTTTCTAGGCGATTTCTATTTCACTTCTATAATTTTAGCTATCTAGTTCTTGGATTAAATTAGTTTTTGCTTGAATTTCATATTATGAGTAGCTAGTTTAGTCTAGGGATTTAGATTGTGTGATTGAATATTGCTAGTGTGATGATCTTATCTCTATATCTTGGATCTATGAGTTTGTGTTGATGGATTATCTATTCTTGTCTATTGATTGTTCTTTTGATGAGATCTTGTTTGGATTTGGTCAATCTAGATGAGAGATTGAGCTCTTGACTCTTTCATGTCTTTGATTAGAGTTAGGATTTGAAGCTTGACACAATCATAGTTCCTATGGACTTCTTAAGAATAGTAGGATAGTGTGTAGCTTAAGTGTTATGATAAAATTCCTCTTAGAACTTTGGATGCTTGAAGGCACTCCTAAGTCAAAGAAGCCTTAGTACACAAAGGTGGAAAAGGACTAAGACAACACACTCTTGATGCAAATAGCAATCCTAATCCATGACCTTAGACACTCCACTATGCAATATCCATGAACACTATCCAATCCCTACCCTTCTTTACATATTCACAAAATCCTTTTTACTTTACTACTCTCTTGCACTCAAACCAACCAAATGAACTACTCTCACTCACAAATCCACCCTTCACCACACCAAATGAACTACTCTCACTCACAAATCCACCCTTCACCACACTCGAATCACTACTCTCACTCACAAATCCACCCTTCACCACACTCGAATCTGATGCATGATCCAATCAAGTAAACTCCCGAACGCTTGACATACCTCCACGTCCCTCCTTCGAGACCGACACTCGGGGAGTCACAGACTTTCCGTTTTATCATATAAACACCTTTTGACACTTCAACCCTACGCAGAACTAGCAATGTCATAAGCGTGTACGTTGTCACACTCCCTGCCTTCCAAAGGTGCCTAGAGGACGGGCCATACGCAGCAGAGCGACGACCTGGGAGTGGATTCCCCATTGGCAGGGGGACAGGAGGCGGCCATCTCAAGGCACATCACGACCTACAGGCAACACCGGCAAGACCTGCGAAGGCAACCCGGATTGGGAGTCAGAGGATCCATAGTACCTACAGCCGGGAGGACTTCCTATTCATCCTTTTTCAAAGCGGGGGGAAGGGATCTCTTTTCTGCAATGGAAAAAAATGGAGCAGATTTTACTCGGCATAACCTAACGATACATCCAATACCAATGATCTGTGCCTAGAATGCGTTGCTAGATCTCTGCTCTAGAAAACTATACAGGCGCGCTTTTAGCCAGAGCTTCCCTTTCATTACTTCTTTCACGACGAGAGAACCGCGTCCGCATCAGTCGAAGTGGTGGAGGGCCCCCTTAGTCAATGGGAGAGCTTCTTCACTTCTCTCCAAGAGATACGATTCGGTATCTGAATCGGCTGAAGGAGAGTGAAGAGTCGGCTACTTTCTCAGCCCAGCCCACGGGAGAGCCTCTTCTTTCTGGTCTACATCAAGTGCATTGAATGCCCCACAATCAGAATCCAAGAGGGTGGGCTGAGAACGATGTAGCCAACCAGAGCCTTGACAGTGAGAACGACAAGGCCGCTCTACAGACCCTTCTCACCAATTTACAAGAACGGCTTCCAGCCGTTGAGACAAAGATGGAAGAGGTGGAGCCGAGGATTTCTGGAGTCGAGAACGCCACAGGAAACCTTAGAGAGCAGGTTAATGTGGTCCACGCACTACAACAGCTCATGTTCAGAGGAGGCCAAGGTGGTCGTGGTCCAACAATAAACATTGCCCCTTAACATCCCGCAAGGAGCGAGAGTACAGAGTTTAAATCATAATGCTAATCTTTCGCCCCTATAGAAAAGATCATAGGAGACAACTCATTTATGATTCCAGCCGAGAAAAAAAAGGAAGGATCAAGAATGTTATATATTTCAGGAGCTAGATCAGTTTCCGATGAACAAGTCAGAATTGCCTCAAAAAGAATTTATGGAATTGGACCTAAAAAAGCCATTCAGGTTCGTTATCGATTAGGTATCAGTGGGAACATAAAGATAAAAGAATTAACGAAGTATCAGATCGACCAAATTGAACAAATGATAGGTCAAGATCATGTTGTTCATTGGGAATTGAAGAGGGGAGAACGAGCAGACATCGAACGATTAATTTCTATTTCTTGTTATCGTGGAATTCGTCATCAAGATGGAGCGCCCTTACGCGGTCAACGAACTCATACTAATGCTAGGACTTGTCGCAAGCTAATTCGGAAATGAAATAAGTATACCGAAAGTCCTTGGTACTTGTCTGATCAATCACACTGATAGCTTCAATAGTTCACTGAAATAGCCTTAGACCTGTTTTTTTGGTATTTCACCGGTTTCCAATCCAGTATACGTATAGTAGGCCTCCTTCGCCACGACATTAGTGGCTTAGGCTTAGCCCTTCGCGCGCTTTCTTTCGCCCTAAAATCGTATCGGCTTGGCTTCGCTATCGCTCATGACTTGGTATAGAGCCGTGTAGTCGTCGGTCTTAGCACCAGAATGCCTATGATACAGTAAGAAAGTACGTTAAGGTTACGAAGTCACTTTTTCGTTTTTCAACTTAATCTCATCCGTTGTGGCGGAACACGCCACTTCATTTCAAACGCCCAAAGAAGTCTATGGCGTAAAACAAGACTTAAGTCCCACTCACCATAAAAGAGTGATAAAAAGTGGGCAGAGCAATGATCGTAAATGTGAAATGAAAGCATTTTTCGCGCCGTAGGCCGACGAACAGGCAAATTGAGCCCGTGGATACGGCCCGTATTCAATATTTCGAAGGATTCGAGGCTCTCAAACCGGATCCAGGCGATAGCCATGAGCTCTTGCTTCACAAAGGCTTCTCGCTTGATCGATCATTACTTTCAGTTACATAACTTAGCCGTTCCGCCATCACACACCAGCTTGGACGTAGCTCGCCACCTGGAGAGCTTCAATACGGCAACTCCCGCGGGCCTGGGTGCTGACCCCGCGCTCAATCTTCTTTTAGAATTACATAATCCTTCCAGTGAGCTCTACATAGAATCAACCAGACTCCTGCTGTCATGGTTATAAGGCTCTCTGGTTGGATGGTTGCACGTGTTTCTTTTCTTTTTTCGGTATGCCGCTCCGCGAGCAAGGAGTGCCACGCACGAGCGAAGCAAAAAGGGAATTCTTCTATTGGGGATTCTAATGAATGATTCATGAATGACGAATCAAAAAATTCTATACAATTCTGAAAGGGGGAAATCCTTTGATTGCGTATTGAATATAGATCCATGTCTTTCTTGTTCCACTAGCTAGGACCAAATTCTCACATGTCCCTTTCGTTATTACAACCTTATTTTTTGATGTCAAAGACCAGAAGCTACGCGAAAATTCTCATTGGATCTCGGTTGTTCTTAACAGCGATGGCTATTCATTTAAGTCTTCGGGTAGCACCACTAGATCTTCAACAAGGTGGAAATTCTCGTATTCTGTATGTACATGTTCCTGCGGCTCGGATGAGTATTCTTGTTTATATCGTTACGGCTATAAACACTTTCTTGTTCCTATTAACAAAACATCCCCTTTTTCTTCGCTCTTCCGGAACCGGTATAGAAATGGGTGCTTTTTCTACGTTGTTTACCTTAGTTACGGGGGGGTTTCGGGGAAGACCTATGTGGGGCACCTTTTGGGTGTGGGATGCTCGTTTAACCTCTGTATTCATCTTGTTCCTTATTTACTTGGGTGCACTGCGTTTTCAAAAGCTTCCTGTCGAACCGGCTCCTATTTCAATCCGTGCTGGACCGATCGATATACCAATAATTAAGTCTTCAGTCAACTGGTGGAATACATTGCATCAACCTGGGAGCATTAGCCGATCTGGTACATCAATACATGTTCCTATGCCCATTCCAATCTTGTCTAACTTTGCTAACTCCCCCTTCTCAACCCGTATCTTGTTCGTTCTGGAAACACGTCTTCCTATTCCATCTTTTCTCGAATCTCCTTTAACGGAAGAAATAGAGAAGCGAATACCCAAGCCTAGTTCACTCGCTGAGTCTCTTTGCATCCATGGCTGAATGGTGAAAGCGCCCAACCTATACAAGGGGCAAATTCGTAGGTTCGATTCCTGCTGGATGCGTCGTCAAGAAGGATTTCCGGGAATTCCTTTTCTGTTTCAATAGAATCTCTCCTTGAGTTTTAGCTCCTAGTTTGGAACTATGGTAAAGTAGTCCCTTAGCTGCCTGCCTTGATTCCCGAGTCACAGTAGCTACGCGTAAGTAAGCGTGGGCAATAGAACGGAATGGAATAGTTGTTGCATTTATTCAAGCAAGGAGCGGGGTATTTTACTCGCGGGAATAAGGGAATGCGATGTCAAAAAGAAAGGATTGAATGGATGAGCGGAGCAGTGAGTGTAAGCGAACGGACCGGGCATGTGATATGCTTGAGAGGGGGGATAGTTTTCTTTGATGGAGATGTCCTGGTGTCAGCAACGGGAGCAATGAGAGCAAATCTGGTAATGAGGCGGGGGCGAAACGAAACTCTGGTTTCCGTGTATGGTATGTGTGGATTGTAGCGCAGAACAGGGCTTGACTGGAAAAGTAGTGAAATGGCAAAATAGGAAGTCTCACTATAGGCTAGGAGCCATCGATTAGCTCGGCTTGTCCTATGTTTTAGCTTAACTCATCGTATCGGCTGTTGTGTAAGGGTTGACCTTAAGAGCTCTGGTCTAGCGGCCGTTAGATGTCCTTTATAGCCACCGTGACTTTCACTTGTTTACAACTCTGATCGTAGATCTACTACGGCTGTGGCTTTCTCTTGTTGATTTCGCTATTTCCATCCTTGAGTATTGGATATCGTGTGAGTCTTCTCCCAGTTGTTGCTTAGCTGCTTTCTGGGCATCGCTCTCTGTTTTTACAAGCAATTAAGTAAACCCCTTGGCTTGGCTCAACCTTCTAATCCTTCTTTCACTGACTACTAGGGAAGGAAAACTAAGCTGTAACTGTAGTTGGCAGTTCGAGTTCTGGACGGATGGGACCTGAAGCTCACAAGTAATAACAAGTCAGTGTGCTCTTACTTCTGAGTTCTAGTTCTTAGCAGCACAAGCGGGAGCCAGGGGGAAGGCCTGAAGGTTGCAAGCCCATCCAATTCAACTCCTACTGGAACTGGCTTACTTTCGCTTTCAAACGGGGCTGCGCCGGGACTCCAAAAACAAAAAAGGCAAAGGGGATCAAAGGCAGAAAGAAGTGATTAGGCCCTAAGGACTACAAGGGGAGAGGTTGACCACTGGACTCTAACTGCCCGCAAACTCCTGGTATTCATGCTATGCCCCTTAGCCACTTATCCTAGTTAGACGAGGCAAAACACGAAGCACAAGAAGGGATCAGCACTCTGACAGATATTGGTGAGAAGACTGAGACACTTCGCCCTTCCAAAGAAAAGGCGACTGCTAGCGAGCAGGAGGACGAAATGAGGGGGCCATCAGAGAAAGAAGTCCCACCGAGATTGGCAGGGACTAAAGAGAATCCCATTTCTCCAAGGGATAATATCCAATAAATAGAAGAAGAAAGTCTGCCCAAGGCATGTACCAAATCTTTCACATACCCCCACCAGGTCTCTGGCTCCGCAAAGAAACTAGCTAAAACAGAGCTCGCATGAATTGCTCCTAACATAGGGGATTGCCTCATCCGCACCGCCAGCAAGCCTTTCTACCTTTCTACAGCGAAGATTCAAGGAGAACGTTGATTTCAAAGGAGTCTTCGGTCCAGCTTGAGCTTGATTGTAAGGAAATTTAGCTTGATTCTAAGGAATCGAAAGCTAAGCGAAGACCATCTATCCCTACCCCTAAGCCACTGTTGTTAAAAAACCAATGCAAAAGAGAAAAATAAATGAAAGAAAAAATGAATCTAGTTCAAATAATAAACAAAAAGAATAAATAAATAAGGCAGAACGAGAATAAGCCAAATAGTCCCTCATTGAACCAACTTGAATCTTAACTTCTATTTAGAACGCAAAAGCCCATCTTTTTCTTTATATGTCTAAGGAATTCTGGATTTTTCGATTGCTCCTTATAAATGGGTCGTAGCATTGAATGTACTCTCGAGTGATCGAATGACTCTCTATGACACAATTACTGACCTATGGATGGAGCGATCCCCTCGTAACCAGGATTCTATCACGATCGATTGAACATCTAGTGAACGCTTTAGTCTTGTCTCATCCGGATTGATTGACTCCAGAACTAGCTTACTGAGCGAATCCGAATTCATTTCGAGACGTGGAGACTGTTCAAACTGAGTATGTTGGAATCTATCAAGGTTTTTGGCTCGCAATAAAGCTAGGGTCCTGATCGAGCAACTAGTAGTCCTATCTATCCACCTCTCCAGACACAATATCTTGAGTACCTATGATGGTGACCACATCTGCTGGCATGTGATGTTTGGACATAGAATCGAGTCCTTGTGAATGGGCAGAGCCAGGTGCTCTTATTTTACGACGGTAGGGACGATTGCTTCCATTACTGACCAGAAAGACACCAAATTCTCCTTTA
>NC_044925.1:10286569-10296569 GCF_003576645.1 Ipomoea triloba
CGGCCGAAACCAAACACCATCGTCCACCAACATCTCACGCCGCCGGCAGCCACCACCATCGGCGCCGCCGGCCACCATGCCACCACCATGTCGCATCAGTCCACCAGAAAATCTCGCCGGAGAGGAGGACAAGGCCACTGCCGCCGCCATTGCCGCATCGCCGGACAAGGATGAAAACAACGTTGCCCGTTGAGTTCGCCGCATGGCGGTGAAAGACCACGCCATTACCGGCGAAGGGGAGAAGAAGATCGCCGCCAGTCACCACACCATCCACAACCACCGAGGATGCCGCTGCACTGTCACCGTCAGCTCTCTCTCTCTCTCTCTCTCTCTCTCTCTGTGTTCGGTTTCACAAAGAAGAAGAAGACGAGGATACGCAGGTAATGTAATACCCCGTATTTTATTAACATTATTATTTTATCCTAAGGTATTGACATACATGAGTTATGATCTCCCGATACTTCAAATGAATTTTTATAAGTAAGTATAGTTGTTATTAAGCTGCGATCGTATGTGCCGGTCACGAACTGTAAAATTTTTGGGGGACGAATTTTCAGCTCGGATTTCTTTGGAAATGGATGATTAGGCATATATGACTAAGTATGAACTTCCTGCTTAGTTAAGTTGAAATTGGATGAGCTATAAGGGTCGAAATTTATTTCTGATCGTACTTCGCGAAATTTCGCAGTGTACTGAACCTAGCCCATTTTGGGAGCTGTTGACTGGAATAAAATTTTGGTGTCGGAAATTATTCTTTCTGGATTATTTTCCACCGAAACTTTATCTGTTTGGACCACAACTGATATGTTGTGGAGATATTTTATTAATATTATTATTATATATAATTGGATAAGCATCCCACATATTATATTTTATTATTATAATTATTATTATTATTATTATTATTGTTATTATTATTATTATTATTATTAAATATATTATTACTTATATGTATATATGTAAGGGATAAGATTGAGCAAGTCACATTTCTTCATTTCCATTTCTTCATTTCGTCTTCACCCTCATTTCCGTAAGAGAGAGAGAGAGAGAGAGAGAGAGAGAGAGAGAGAGAGAGAAGCAATTTTCGAGCTTGGATCGCGATTGGTTCGGTAAATTTCAATTTTAATCGGTTAAAAGTTATGTTTTACTCCTAGTTCATAGTTTTGGGTAGAATTTTGTTGAACCATATTCGTATTACCGTGTTTTATGTTAGGGTTTTAAGGTGAATTTGGGGAAAGATCCAAGATTTGCTTCCTACGGAAGGTAAGGAATCCCTTTATTTGGTTGAGGTTATTTGAAACTAGATAATTGATAGTGAATGATGAGATTAGGGGTTTTATGAATATGTTTCTATACATGATAATGGCTGAAAATGCATGTACATATCATATTTATGCCCATATATGCTTATAGTTGTGAAAATAGTGAAAGGAAAAATCAGGGTAGATTCTGGCAGTAACTTCCGTGATTTTCTGGGAAAAATCGGTAAAGTATTTTGATCCAATTTTTTTTAGACATGTAGTTCTATAAGTCTAGAAGCTACCATAAAAATTTCATAATTTTTGGAGTAGTATAAGTGTGGTTTCAAAATCATTTTCCAAAACTGGTCCAGAGAGCAGAAAATCCGGACAGCACACTGCCAAGGGTAAAAATGTAATTTTCTGTGTTAATTCGTGAACCTAGGTGACCAAAACTTTTTATGAACATCAAGTACTATGAGTTAGGGTTCTACCATAAAAATTTCAAGTGAAAAAGAGTTCGGGAACTATCTTTACCGGCTCAATCTTTCAGACTGCGCTAGCTGAAATTTTCTTATAAGGAAGTGGTATTATGTATATGAAACCTATGTATATACGTGTAGTATATATATTTATGTGTGTATTATGTATATATATATATATATACACGTGTGATGTGTGTGTGTTTAAACTATATATATATATATATATGTACATATATGAGTATATATGTATAATTAAATGAAGGTTGTATCTCTATATATATAGTATGTGTAGTGTAACATATATATGTATATATATAAGTAATATATACATATTATATATGGTATGAGGTGGTTGTTAATGTGCCTAAATATTTAAGTTAAGCATGCTATGTATATTATAATGTGTGTGTAATGTATGTACAAAATGTTGTATTATGTATATTATAAAGCATGTATGTGCAGTGTATATATACTTAACGTGTATATATATACATATAGTATGTGTACTTTATGTGAATATGCATATGTGGGAAATGTTATGATTGAATGCATATATACATATGTGTGGTGATGATGGAAAATGTTTTGAGAAACAAGACTTTGAACTATTTTGAGAATGGTGATCGATTTAAAAAGGGGGACTTGATTTCGTGGAACATGTCCAAAAAAAAAAGTGATTTTGACTCAAGGAGGATGAGAAAGGAAGGAAAATGGTTTTCAAACCCTTGGTTTCTAGTAAAGTTGAGGAGGACCTTGATTAGCCTTCGGGTGGCTTAAAGTGCCCTTGCCCAAGGTTGTTGTATGTAGTATGATCATTCATACTGAAGGTGCGAAGTCTATTCGCCGGGTACTATATAACTCGTTTGGATGAGGTATTCCTGCGGGGGTGTGCACACTTAAAGTATAGTTACTCTGAGAAGTCCGGGTAGGTGTCGTTTTTATGGACCTAGTAGGGCCAGCTAGGGATCATTTTAACGAACCTTACGTCCAGGGGATCAGTGTTAGACCGGGTGATGACCACTGAACCCGAGTTCGATGATCCAAGTGGTCAGGGAAGGAGTTAAGTGAATACTCCAAAGGCCTCACGCTTTCTATAAAGAAACTAAGTGGAAATTTTGTATGAAAATGTAGTTACGCTGTAGCTACGGAAAGGAGATGGTGAAAAGTGAGGAGAATGTCCTTTGAGGAAAGATTTTTCAAAGAATATGTTTGAGAACAAATATGGGATTTGTGTTTTCCCTTTTTCTGCTTATATGCTTAAATGTTTAGCATTATATGATCTGAGTAGGCAAATGACTATTATATGACCTCGTCTAGAGGGAAAATGATTAAGATGATATTGAAATTGTTGCCTATTATGTGTATAAATTGCTATTCGTAAAGGTTGCAGGTAGAACCTCGGCCGATGAGTAAGGATAGGGTTTTGATGTAATCAAGTTTTACAAAACCTTTATTTAGTTTTGGATAACCCATGGATATCCTTACTTAGCCGTCGTGCTAATTGCACTTCAATGTGTTTCTGTTAACAGATGTTATCTAATGTGATGAGGATTACACGGGGTTCTTGATAGGCGAAGACCCCTACGTTCCTGGCTACTCTCCTGATCCTCCGGCTCATCCCTCTCCGAAGTATACTCCTTTTTGTGTGCATACCTTTTGTAGCCTTAGTTTGGCTAGCAAGTTATGAACCACTTGAACTTTCATGTTTCGGACCTGAAGGGTCAATCTTTGTATATATACTCGTAGTTACCTTAGCTACCTTCTCTTCTTTCCGCTGCAATATACATATATACATATAAAGATTATGTCAAGTTGAGAGTGTGTGAAACAGTTTCTTTTTTTTTTAGCCTGTGCACCTAGGGTGAACTCTATCTGGATTTGATTGGGTTCGGTCTAGGTGTGGCGGTAACTACTCCGGATGTACGGTATAGCCGAGCCGGGGTGTTACAGGTAAGCTCTCCCTCTCTCTCTCTCTCTCATGAAGATGATAATGAAGAAGGTGAAGAACGTGATAGGTAAACATTTCCTTCTTTCCTTTTCTTTGTTTTCTCTTCTTTCTTCCCCTCTATCTTTTTCTTTCTTTCTCCCTTCCTCTGCGTTCTCGTGAAGAAGATGAAGGGAAAAGGGTACAGTAACGTTCCTCCCACTTAATTACTTACTATATTTATTATTATATTATATATTATTATTAAAAATATATTTGTTAATAACAGCCAATTCCCTCAAATTTTGGCTTTCCTTACACACCACGCATGTCATAAATATATTATACACAACACAACTATTATATATATAACTATATATGATTTTTAAAAATAAATTTGTCTTTGCCCAAGTTCGAAATAAGGACCTCCCATAGAAATACTAAAGCTTAGTCCATCAACTCGAATCAATTCTTGTGAAATATTTTTCGAAATAAATATATATATACATATACGTTCGAAAATATGTTTTGTCATAAATAAAAATTTCTAAAAATTCTTTTGGGCAACATAAAACATAGATATTTTTAAAATAATATTAATATTTTCTTTTAAAATACTTACAAAATATCGAGGTGTTACAGGTTTTATTTTAACACCGCAAATCCAACTATATGAGAATGAGATCGGAACGCCGAGTGTTTTATTGTACTCCAAGACGTCGTTTACCGTCTTTTTGTAATCTTGGAGCATTCCTCTAAGAAAGATAAAGAGTAAGAGAGAGGTCATATAAAAAAAGACCGGCTCATTATCGAACAGTTGTTTTCCCCAGTCTAGCATGTGGTTTGGCTTAATTCTTTGACTGCTCTGCTTCCCCCCCCCCNAATTGCTATTCGTAAAGGTTGCAGGTAGAACCTCGGCCGATGAGTAAGGATAGGGTTTTGATGTAATCAAGTTTTACAAAACCTTTATTTAGTTTTGGATAACCCATGGATATCCTTACTTAGCCGTCGTGCTAATTGCACTTCAATGTGTTTCTGTTAACAGATGTTATCTAATGTGATGAGGATTACACGGGGTTCTTGATAGGCGAAGACCCCTACGTTCCTGGCTACTCTCCTGATCCTCCGGCTCATCCCTCTCCGAAGTATACTCCTTTTTGTGTGCATACCTTTTGTAGCCTTAGTTTGGCTAGCAAGTTATGAACCACTTGAACTTTCATGTTTCGGACCTGAAGGGTCAATCTTTGTATATATACTCGTAGTTACCTTAGCTACCTTCTCTTCTTTCCGCTGCAATATACATATATACATATAAAGATTATGTCAAGTTGAGAGTGTGTGAAACAGTTTCTTTTTTTTTTAGCCTGTGCACCTAGGGTGAACTCTATCTGGATTTGATTGGGTTCGGTCTAGGTGTGGCGGTAACTACTCCGGATGTACGGTATAGCCGAGCCGGGGTGTTACAGGTAAGCTCTCCCTCTCTCTCTCTCTCTCATGAAGATGATAATGAAGAAGGTGAAGAACGTGATAGGTAAACATTTCCTTCTTTCCTTTTCTTTGTTTTCTCTTCTTTCTTCCCCTCTATCTTTTTCTTTCTTTCTCCCTTCCTCTGCGTTCTCGTGAAGAAGATGAAGGGAAAAGGGTACAGTAACGTTCCTCCCACTTAATTACTTACTATATTTATTATTATATTATATATTATTATTAAAAATATATTTGTTAATAACAGCCAATTCCCTCAAATTTTGGCTTTCCTTACACACCACGCATGTCATAAATATATTATACACAACACAACTATTATATATATAACTATATATGATTTTTAAAAATAAATTTGTCTTTGCCCAAGTTCGAAATAAGGACCTCCCATAGAAATACTAAAGCTTAGTCCATCAACTCGAATCAATTCTTGTGAAATATTTTTCGAAATAAATATATATATACATATACGTTCGAAAATATGTTTTGTCATAAATAAAAATTTCTAAAAATTCTTTTGGGCAACATAAAACATAGATATTTTTAAAATAATATTAATATTTTCTTTTAAAATACTTACAAAATATCGAGGTGTTACAGGTTTTATTTTAACACCGCAAATCCAACTATATGAGAATGAGATCGGAACGCCGAGTGTTTTATTGTACTCCAAGACGTCGTTTACCGTCTTTTTGTAATCTTGGAGCATTCCTCTAAGAAAGATAAAGAGTAAGAGAGAGGTCATATAAAAAAAGACCGGCTCATTATCGAACAGTTGTTTTCCCCAGTCTAGCATGTGGTTTGGCTTAATTCTTTGACTGCTCTGCTTCCCCCCCCCCTCCCAAAAAAAAAAACAGAGAGACTTGTTCTTGCTGCCGGTTGGGTTGGTCAAACCAAAAAATAAATGGGTATGGCATTTTTTAATTCTGCACGGAGCATCCGTAACTTTGTTTGATGAGCACAGCGCAGTTCACGTCACAGCAACTTTCTTGTCTGCAACTATACTACGATATTTGTTACACAACCTCGTAGCAAGACAAGACCAACGGGAGCAGCTCCTACAACAACTTATTACAATATAAAGTCAAACAACGGCTATAACTCTAACCCTAGTTGTAGCATCGATGAACTATGAGGTTTGAGCTGTTGTGTTTGTTGATTTATCTGAGCTCTTGGATCCTACGGTATGGATTGTTTTCCAACAATCTAAGCTCTTGGATCCTACGGTATGGATTGTTTTCCAACAATCTAAGTGGAACCCTTTCTTTCGTAGAATGAAAAAAAATTTATTTAAGTGGAACCCTTTCTTTCGTAGAATGAAAAAAAATTTATTAGGTTAGTTTCTCATTTTATTTTGCCAAGTTCTTGTAGCGCATTCACTAAGTTACTAACGGAATATCCAATCTGGAGGCTGACTACGGCCTCAGATGATTAGGCGGGGACAGGATTCGAACCTGCAGTCTTCAGGTCATGAGCCTGATGAGTTTGCCAATTCCTCTACCCCGCTTCTTCCCCCTCTCTTTCTTTCTTTGACCTGGCACACTGAACACTAAAAAAATCTCACCTAACTTCATGTGCACTACACTCGATCAATCCACGAAGGTTTGGCACTTCTCCACCCTCTGCTAGCAGCTTTCTTAATAGACTTTCAATTCAATTTTGAGTGCATGAATCTTAATATAGCTATTTTGAAGCTCCTAAAAAAAACTCTTATCTTATATACGATAGCACTCGCCATGGATGATACGATTACCTTTCTTGCTCGTCTCTTGATTGAAATGGAAATGCATTTGGCTGCCTCCCTTTGACGTTGCTTGAAATGATAAACTGTCTCAACTTTTTTGCTTTTTCTAAATATTAGATCCTAGTTTCAATTATATGCTTTTGGGATCTTTGCCTTGCAAATGAGGCGGTTGAGCTTAACGCCCCCTTAGCGGCCAGCTGCTTCAAATGCATCGCCTCCTCGAACCCAAGCACCTTTGGAAAAAGATCTCAGTTTGCATAAAGAACCTTTAGGAAAAACTGTTGTTTTCAGGTAACCTTGCCCTTCTTTGGAAGAAAAAAAAGGAACTCTTTAGCAATAATCTAGGTTTAGCAAGATAGCTGCCAGAAAGACTGAGCCCACGGAGCGGTGCATAGCGCTTAAAGAAGTGGTTTAAGAGTCGCTTTCCGTCCCGACAAAAATTGACTACTTACTTTTCCATTTCAAGGGGGATTTTCTTTACCTGACTTGCCTTCAAGCAGCAATGAGAGCAAAGCAAAGGCTGTTCGGTATTATTAACCTGAACCTGATTGCCCATTAGTAATGTAAGGAACTTCTTGATCTATTGATTCAATTCAATTGAGCATTGCCTTGAATGTCGCATTCACTTCCTCGGACATGTTGGTAGTGAAGTTCCTTGCTTTCTCTCTAAGCCCTTAGTCTTGCAAAAGACCATTCCCTCACAAAAGGTGCCTCCTTCTCCTCTCAGATGTCCATTCAAAAGACATTTCTCTTGTTCGAGGCATATGAATCTTTTCGATATGCCACTCACTCAAGTGCCATATCTGATTCAACAGCGGCACCGTCTATTGCAAACATAGCACTGGTTTAAAAAAACATCGCTTATAACGCAAGGGATGCAGATTCCATTCCTGAAACCCTTCCACCGGGAAAGAGCCAAGCAGCTGCTATTTGAACAACGGATATGGAGACAACGGATGATTGGAACAAAAGCCATTCTTTCACAACCGATTCTGTAATAGCACCAGCGGCGAGTCAAGCAGTTTTGTCTTTTCTTTCACAACTCCTTCCCTCCCTTAATCCGTCTGTGCCCTTCCTCCAAGACCGCTTATTCTGTTATCTATTATATAAGTAATTTTTTGATTCACTTCTTCCTACCTCTGGGTGGGTCCTATCACTTGCTTCCTGTGGGTGAGAGATTCATTCATGTGCCAAGCCTAAGAGGCTTAGACCGCTACCCCCCTTCGACTAACATTATTTCCCCAGGAACGGAGTCTCTAGCACCCTCGTCTTCCTAGGCTAAGAGCGCTTACTCCTCCCAAATGGAACTTGCTTTCTTAAAACGCATTCCCATGGCTCCGGGAATTTCTTACTAAATGAAATCCTTTCAGTTAGCATTCAAATGCTACTATATGCTTAACACATTTACTTCGATGTAAGTAACGGTGTGCTCTAAGGGAGAAGCATTCTCTATTCCCATCCCGAATCTACTTATTGATACTCGTACAATCCAGGGCGGGCTACTCTTTATTAATATTAATAAGGATATCTTTCCTTGCCAGCGTGAGGGCTTTCAAAACAAGCAGAAAAACAATATACTGTTGTCGGTTCAGCAGCTCGAAGTTTATCTCAATAAAATGTCAGGTCAGTCACATGACTCATCCTGTTAGTCGAGCATAGCTAACGCTACCATGACGCTACGCCGCGCCTGCACTTATAGTTAGAGAACGCACTAAAAGCATACCTTATCTCAGGGGTTGAAAGCCCTACATTCTTTTTAAATTCGGATGGGCTTCCCCTCTTGTCTGGCCTTCACCATTGCATTGGCTGTGAAGGCCTTCATTACTGGGGGAGTAGAATCCCAGATGATGCCTTGTTCGGGCTCATCGAGCTCGTCCTCCCCCCTCCCCTTACTTGCTCTTAGCATCTTTCGTTTAAAATACTACGCAGGCTCATCAAACAGCGCTTTTTAGCTTTCTTCAGGATTTGGCCCGAACTGTTCGGCAGATTCCCACGCGTTACGCACCCGTTCGCCGAACTGTTCGGCAGATTCCCACGCGTTACGCACCCGTTCGCCACTTTGTTCTCAAGATTCCCACGCGTTACGCACCCGTTCGCCACTTTGTTCTCACCTCCTGGGCGAGACAAGCTACCTTTAGCTAGGAGCCTCTTTTCCTTATGCCCAGCTCCCCGAAAACAACGTTCGACTTGCATGTGTTAAGCATATAGCTAGCGTTCCTTCTGAGCTAGGATCAAACTCTTCTTTTGAGTATGATTGGGCCCTGCAGTGGTAGAACCTAGTGAACCGAGCGTACTATTTCCCAACCTTCTGTGAACTTTGCTTCTCTTATGATTTTCTTTATTCTTTATTGTTTAGTTTAGTGATTGGTAGAGTTTAGAGTTCATCACCACGAAGGCCATAGAAGGCATTCGGGGCAGGCTATTGGAGAAACATACCATCGCTACTTGTATCTTTCACTTTTATATCCTCACTATTGGAAGAATTTCTCTAAACAACCCTGCCTTCCCCCCGAGGGGGACTCCGGGGGGAAACGTTCCTTTCTTTCCTTTCCTCTTATGACTAAGATGAACGACTTTAATAAGAAGGTATGCACGAGCACTTGAATGATCGAATCTCTCGTTAGGACCTATCCTTGAGCGAAGGGCGTAAACTCGAGCAAAGAGTCATTCTGAGGAATGGAAGAAAAGCTTATTCGTATTAAACAGATCCATCTTCTCAAAGAGCATTTACCCTTTTATTAATAACAACAAACAACTAACAACTAAGAATCTATTTGTTTTGTGTTGTTAAGTTAATAGGGTCTTTCTCGCCTTGGCCTTTTGCCTGTGAAATGAATGAATTGCTTTTCCCTCACTCCTACAGCTTCCGAAGTCCCCTTAGAGGTACTACTTTAACGGCTTTACCCTCCCTTAGCACTAACTAAAGAAAAGAAGTGATAAGTAGACCCTAAGACAACAAGCAACGGATATTCACTTAAAACAGAAAACAAATAGATTCTAAAAAGCTTATTCGTTACTGTTATAAATAAAAGGGCTGACGCGAAAGAACAAGCAACGGCTTCTAACGCTACTTAGCTATATGTTAATAAGAAGCCGTTGTGCGTGAGTATAAGTCTAAAGACTATAA
>NC_044925.1:10301569-10339835 GCF_003576645.1 Ipomoea triloba
AATGTCTCTTGCTGGTGGAATGACAAATGCCCAATGTCTTAGAGAAGGAGCTATCATAGGTAAGAATGAAGCCAGAAGGGTTTTTTTCGACAAGAATATAGGCTGTTGAAAGCTCTCTCTGTTGGCTCTTACTCTTAGCCTTTCCTGCTTTACTGCTTGGAGGAAGAGAATCAGCTGTTACAGACCCGGATGTGAAAGAAGGCAAGTCTACTGACTTGGCTTTTGAAGGACAACTTCCCAGTTAACGTACGAACAGGGGACTAGAAGAAAGAAGCCAACAATCCTATGCTAAAGGAAGAAAAAACGTATATCTTGATCTTAAGTATGAAAGGCGCCCCCTAATGCCTATATTAGCGAAATCTGACTTAATAGGAACTTCACTTGCCTCTATGGCTTCCCTTCAAAGCCGAAATTTCACTCTATGAGTCCCATTTCAAAGTATAAATTTAACTTGACAAGTGGGTTGGTTTCGTCCCATGGATGAGAAGAATACAATTTAGGAGTCCCTTGGATAAGAAATGAAAAATCATAAATCCGTCAAAAGCTTAAAGCGAAAGCCGTTGCTTGTTGGCTGGGATGTGTGTTATATTTATTTTGTACAAGTTTCAATTTTCCGCTAATTCCACTAACCTTTTCTTTTGGTTATATTTGTTTTTATCGAAGCCTACCATTATTTATCTTTGGTGTTAAATTCAAAATTGAAAACCATATTTATCCGGCTAACTTGAATCTGTTGCTTGTTTTTTGTCCAAGGGGAAATGAAAAATCCGCTATCTAAGAGCCCGGCTCGGAGATAGGATCACGGAGAGCCCCCTACTAGCGCTCATCCCTTGCTTGATTATATGGATTAGGTCTTTTGGCTTATTGGGTGTATATCACTTTTTGATGTCTTAGCTGGCTTGGAAAAGGCAATTAGTATTGCTTCTGTTGTTATTGCTCTCCCCTGTCACTAGGCCACCCCAGCAAGAAAACTCCTGCAATAAGGCAAGGACTAGGCCACCCCAGCAAGAAAACTCCTGCAATAAGGCAAGGGTGGAAGCCTTAGCATCTTTCCCATGGGACAAAGGAAGCCACGAAACCAGATTAATCATTTCAAATTATATCTGAGCTGACAGCATCAGTCCTCCTCTTTAAAGCAGCGGATTTTGTATTCTTACTATCAGTCCTCCTCTTTAAAGCAGCGGATTTTGTATTCTTACTACGCGTCGCTACTAATCAAACTGATTGAGCGCTAGCTGTATTAGCGTTAGCGGCTTCCAAAGTAAAACCTTCCACACCTGCTGCTCCTGCTATAGGCTGCTGATGCGGAACGGAAAACTCACAAATAGTGAAGCCCTTGCTTCTTTGTTGAAGTGGACGAAATGTTTCATTGGCCTTGGGTTTCCCAATCATGGTATTTGTATTGGCACCGGCAACAGAGGGAAGACTTGGGCTTGTAAGAAGGAGAAAGGTTTGAGGCAAGGGTGGAAAGAGGCGCTCGGGCGGCCACACATATCATATTACACTCTCTCGGTCGTACCAAAAGCGCTCGGTCTAGCCAGAAGCTAAAGCCGAATCCGCAGAAGCCTTTGTCCCCGCTAAAGCCGAAGAAGAAGAAGAGAGTTTAAGAGAAATCCGAAATTCAGTATATGAGCTCCGCCGTAAAAGAAAGTGGAGTCGCCTCCTTTGAGTACCTAGAGACCGACGGGTACGTGAAGGGTTCTGCCCTCGCTTCTCTTGTGGAGTTTCTTCGGGAGGGGATCAATCCTATGCCGTGTTCATCACCTGAAAGAATTTTAAAGTGTTTACGAAGGCATGCTTTAGAGATTTTATTCTTCTCAAGGGATCTTGTCATTTCCAATGGCATTGCTTGCTCGCTCCGTTGCTCGTGGGAATTCCAGCTGGGGGAGAATTCTTCTTTTTAACTTGAATCTGTTGGAATGATAGTCTTTCGTTTTCTTGGTAGTCCTCCTAACCCAAGGAAGCCAAATTTAGAATATCTCCTTCCACACATCAACACAAGATATACACAAGTTTATACATCCAAATATACATATTTAGTAACACATTCTTCACTTCCAAACTCAAACAACAACACATAACGTATATATATCACTCTAACACAGAATACAAGAACATAATATAGATTTTAGACATCCATAGTCCATACCTCAAGTCTGATTGCCTAGAAGCTTCAATCCCTCATCTATACCTCAAGGTTTGTTACCTTATTCACTTCCTAACTCCCCAACCAGAGAAACAAGAAGAAAATCACATATAGGCATAAACATACAAACATTTAGTCTATTGTGAAGAGTAAGAAGAAGAAGAAGAAGAAGAAGAAGAAGAAGAAGAAGAAGAAGGAGAAGAGGAAGAAGAAGGAGGGGGAGGAGGAGGAGGAGAAGAAGAAGAATAAGAAAAAGAAGAAGATGAAGAACAACAACAACAACAACAACAACATGCAGCAACTTACAATGTTTGTTGATGAAGTTCCAGCTTACAATGTTTGTTGATGAAGTTCTCAGAGCTAGAAATGGAAGGAGAAGGAGAGGGATCTGGGGAGGCAATGAAACAGTGCAATATCTATACCTAGGGTTCAAAACCCCAGGTGAGTGAGTGTAAGATCAAGGAAGGGTAGAATGAGAATTTTGCTTTAAAACCTCATGTTTAGTAGTAATACGGAGGAAACCAAGTCTCAACAACGGGAAGAAGGGATCATCACCATAGTGATGTCCAATAGGGAACAACAAATCTCTACTGAACCCAACACTAGTTCCATACAATCTCATCAACGGGAGGAAGGGATCATCACCTAAGTGATATCCAACAAGGAACAATAAACTCTATATTGAACGCAAAACTACTCCCGTGAAAACAGGACTGCTACCTTAAGTGTACACACCCCCTAATTGGGATTCCAAGCCTAGTGTGTAGTAACCCCAGCCCTAGCAACCCGGGATGATTTCTACTAGGCTACTCGTATACAACTTTCCATTATCAAATATGATTTCTACCGGATATAATTTCTAGCGATAGGATTGCAGCCCAAATCGCGCCCTCCAAAATATATAGGTTTTTCATATAATTCGAACATAGTTAACATATAGCTTTAGAAATCTTTCTTTCCAAAATAGTTTACTATTTACACATATCTAAAAACATAATAAGTGTGAAGGAAGGTTATACCCTTCATTTATGTCTGTTTTTTCCGTTAAGATTTTTGTACATTATGCTATAAAAGTTGTACTTTACAATATATTAGACAAACATACCCCTATCGTTATAACTTACATTATCTTTTCCACAATTGTTACCATGCACATGCATTCACTATATATTTTCTTATTTTCTTATTTTCTTCAATAATAATAATATATACACTACATTATATAATGAAGTTATATGTTAGTTATTTCCTAAAATATAAATATAAAATTTATAAAAATATTTTACATTACTATTATTATTTACAATAATTTAAATATCTCAAATCTAAATTAATTTAAAATTTTAATATAAGATATTAATATTGGCATCAATTTTTTGCGCATCGCGCATAAGAAAAACTAGTAAATATATAAAGATAAATAGACATTTCTCAAAATAGGTTTATATATCTTCATATCATAATAATCCATACATATATAAAAAAAGGATTCCAAATACAAAATATAAGGTAAGAATATGCAAATCTCCCATCATAAATATTATACCTAATATTATACTGATAATATACTCTTTAAAATATTTTGGACCAGAATGGAGTTTTAAAAACAAATCACTGAAGATACCAGTCACATAGAGTCCAACGGCAAATTATTGTGTGGACCATGGTCCACATAGCTGTGTGGACCATGAACATAAGGTATATTATTTTTGCACTGAAGGTACATTATTTTTGTACTGAAAGTACATTATTTTATAGTACTATAAAATAATGTACCTTCAGTACAAAAATAATGTACCCTAAAATAATGTACTTTATGTACAAAAATAATGTACTTTTAGTATATTAAAAATGTACTTTTTATTTATGGTCCACACAGCTGTGTGGACCATGGTCCATGCAATAATGATTGGAGTCCAACCACACGGGCCCAAAAAGCTCGCGCGTACCTCTAGCCCGGCTGCAAGGGCGGTGCCCAAAGGTCTGTCCCCATAGCTCATGACCGCGCAGGGCTACACAGCAGTGCTAGAAGCCCCACTGCAGCAGCTTGTCGCTGTCACGGTTGAGGGTGGCAGCACCCTTTGGTCTGCCGCCTTCAACAAGGACAACACACGGGGCGTTAGCCGCGCCTCCCTGGTCCGTGGCTATTCCGATGCGCTCAAAGTTTGGTACGAGGCAGTAGACTCACCTGGCGATTTCCCCACTTCCAGACTTAGACAACAACAAATAACATATATATATATGTATATATATATGTGTATATATACATATATATATATGTATATATACATATATAGATCTATATATATGTATATATATATGTATGTATATGTATATGTATATGTATGTATATGTATATGTATGTATCTATACATATATATATATACATATATACATATACATATATACATATATATACATATATATATATGTATAGATACATACATATACATATACATACATATACATATACATATACATACATATACATATACATATATATATATATATGTATGTGTATAGATTTATAATCAAATGAGACAACCTATTTAGGTGAGAAATAAGAATTAATCTAGTACATCCATCTTTGGATTTTTTATGGCTAAGATTATTCCTCTTTATTTTTTATTTTTCGAAATTATTAATTAGTGGGGATTTTATGTAATTTTGATAGCTTTTTATTTTAGTATGATATTCTTTCAATATATTAAGCTTGATTTTAGGTGTTTTAATTTTGGTTGGATTGGATTTTCTCTTGTGTCAATGTTTGGTGTTTACTGTTTGTTCACTATTCTGACGTGTTCTTTGTTTTTCCCAAAGCATGGAGATCGTTAATGGAGATATGTTTTCATTAGTTTTTTTTTTTTTTGGATTTTGGTTATGCTGTTTTACGTGACTTTGTGCATGTGTGAGTTATGGCGCGTGCAGTTGTGTTTTTTACGTTTATAGCAATCAGTAGTTAAGAGTCTCATTTTTTGTGTTCGTTTTCTATTATACAATGGTGTTTGGGATCGTTTCTTGTTTCAATGAAGTGCCATTTTTCTCCTTTTAATATTTGTGATTCTATAACATTTGTTAATCTTTTTCTAATCTTTATTTGCGTCAGTGTGTGCATGTATGTATTGTAGCATGTGCATTGCTATTATGTAATCTAAATTTCCAGGTGTGCGGTTATCATGTTCTATTGTTGTGTTTTTTTTTGGGTTTGGTTATGTTGTTTTACGTGATTTTGTGCATGTGTGTGTTATGGTGTGTGCAGTTTTATGCATGTTTATTTGTTGCCGTCAGTAGTGGGGAATCCCCATTTTTTGGTGTTCATTTTCTAGTAGACAATGGTGTTTGGGATTGTTTCATCCCTTGTTTCAATGTACACCATATTTCTCCTTTTAATATTTTTGATTTTATAACTTTAGTTCACCTTTTTCTAGTCCTTGTTTGCATAGTATGTGCATGTATGTATTGTAGCATGTGCATTACTGTTGTGAAATTTAAACTTTCGGGTGTGCGGTTATAATGTTCTATTGTTGATTTTGAGTCTCGTTTTTTTTTATTTTGCTTTCCCTGTCTCAGCTTCTGTGGCAGTTGATGAAGTTCATGAGGTTGGCCCTCGTGGGTGTGTAATGCATATATCTCTTAGGCGTACGAAGTATCAGCTGCTAGTATGTGACATTGGAATCAAGCCATTCGCTGGTGAAAGGTTTTGCGATTTAAACAAAGCTGTTGTGTTGTATATCCACTATGCTTCTATAGTTGGGTTTGATGTTCGTCGTAATACTGATTCGAAAAATAGGCGCGGGGAGGTCTTGATGAAGTATTTGGTGTGTTCTCATCAAGGGGTTTAAGCAGCCTGCTGCTGAAGGGTGTCCAGTTAGTGAAGGACTTGATGGCACTTCCATATTGCCAAAGAGGCGTATGGCTAAAATATGGCTGGTTGTAATGATAAGATTGTTTTCAAGCTTATGGGGGATTGGGGCAGGGGCGGGGGGAATATTATGTGTTCTATGTGCACTTTTGTGGGTTACGTTGTGCATGTGTATGTTAACTATGGTATTTGTTTACGAATTCATCTTTTTGTGCCTTTTTCACAAATATTTCTATTTTGTTTACCTACATATCATCGTTTTATTGCATCCATCTCTGTGAGGTAGGTTGTGCATATATACACTACAACTTATGTGCCCATGTGCACTTCCTTATACAACGTGTGCACCCAAGTGTAGCAGCGTATGCCTTATAGACAAATACCATGTGCACACATCGTTACACGAGTGTGCATGTAGCAGTCCACCTGTATGTTAACCTAGTCTAGGAGCATGTGCCATATATACACTGTGTGCACTTTATTAGGCATTGTTTGCCCCGAGTGTACGAGCGTGTGCCAGCCAAAAATGTAGTGCACACAACGTTAGGCATCTATGCCACTCAGTAATTGTGTATGTGCACTGCATGTTTTGTGCTTCTTTGCTGAAAAGTTTGTGCTCTGGGTTTGTCCCTGTGCATTTGAAGGTAAGCACGTGTGCACATCACCTTTTCAAGTGTACCCATATAAACTAAAACTGTGTGCACCCGGTTAAATTACCTTGTGCACTATGCTAATGCAACTATCTTTCAAAGTATTATAGTTCCTGCTACTGAGCTAGTACAAACACTTCAAATATTATCAATAGATAATATAGTTATCTAAAGGTTAATACTCACGCAAATAAAATATTAACGTCCACAGGAATAAATCTATTCTACCCTCAGAAAACACATCTAAGTTATTCTAACTCTAAGCTTTCAAAAATTTTGCCTAATGATGAATTCCACGCTGGTTCCACATGAAGCCTTTGAAGGAATCCTCTCGGTGGGCTGGCAAAGTCATCGTCTTCATTGCCGGTTTGTGATGGCTAACAAGGTAACTGAATGACCCGTTGTTTCTTCACTACAGGGAGGAAACCAAAAACAATTACAGTGCTGAATTACTAACATGAGAAACAGTGTACCAACATAAATTTGAGCAGCATGGTATGTAAAAGTGCACAATTCATTCACATATGCATTTTTAATTGAACAGGATATACCAAATTCAACAACAACATCAGTTATTCTAAAGATGTGCAAACACATTTGATCTGAAGTGCACATAATGACTTCACCAACAAATAAAAAAGCATATCATGACTTTACCAACAACATCAGACAATTACATATAAAGCATATCACGGCTTTTTGGCATTTCACAACCAATAATCACTAATAATTCTTCATTCAAAACCACACACCCATGTTATTGGATTATAGAAATTTCACATTTAATCTCTCCTTCACAACAAATTTGAGCAACCAGAACTTCGCAGAGTATTTATTCAACTCTACCAATCCCACACAATCTCAGCCACCTATCCCCCTCACCCCTACACTAGTTCCTTAAACCTTAGCCGGCTGTGTGTATTACAATACACACACTGCATCCAACGCACTCATCACACGCAAACAATTACCCAACCCACGCAAACAAATGAAAATTAATGGAACCCTACTCAAGGTTGTGGTGTACTCGCCGGAAAACACACGAAATTTATATATATATATATATATATTACCGCAACATACCTATGTTTTCCGTCCGATTCCTCGATCTTCTACGTCGTTTCCCTCGTTGCCTCAAACCAGCCATACCTCTGCGACGTTGGACGATAGGGTGGGGCGGTGCACTCGGCCGACGTTGATATGCCTTCTGCGCTATGGTTTCAATTGCTTCGCAAATTGTCTACAGAGTTAAAGAGGGAAAGTCGCAATTTGGCTGTGATTCCATATGCACGTTTACAGATCACAAGACAGTATTGCCCTTGGATTCCAAATTAATATTATAAAACAACCGAACTATAAGGAATCACATTAAACTACTACAATAAAATCACAATCATTCATTGGTATTTTCTAGTGGCTAGGATTCTTTCTTATTTCTCACCTAGCTTAATTGTCTCACATGAAGTCTACCCTATATGTATATATATATATATATATATGTATATATATATATATATGTGTGTGTATATATGTACATATATATGTATATATATACATACATACATGTATGTATATATATATATATACATACATGTATGTATGTATATATATACATATATATGTACATATATACACACACACACATATATATATATATATATATATATCACTATAACACAGAATACAAGAACATAATATAGATTTTAGGCATCCGTGGTCCATACCTCAAGTCTGATAGCCTAGAAGCTTCAATCCATCCTCTATACCCCAAGGTTGGTCACCTTCTCCACTTCCTAACTCCCTAACCAGAGAAACAAGAAGACAATCACAAACAGGCATAAACATACACACATTTAGTGTATTGTGAAAGAGAAGAGGATAAAGAAGGAAGCTTCAATCCATCCTCTATACCTCAAGGTTGGTTACCTTTTCCACTTCCTAACTCCCTAACCAGAGAAACAAGAAGAAAATCACAAATATGCATAAACATACACACATTTAGTGTACTGTGAAAGAGAAGAGGATAAAGAAGAAGAAGAAGAAGAAGAAGCTTACAATGTTTGTTGATGAAGTTCTCAGAGCTGGAAATGAAAGGAAAAGGGGAGGGATCTGGGGAGGCAATGAAACAGAGCAATATTTATACCTAGGTGAGTATGATGATGGTAAGATCATGGAAGGGTAAAATGGGAATTTTGCTTTAAAACCTTAGGTTATAATTTTGGATAAAATGCTAAGTCAAGTTTAATCCAAATAAGGTTTGTTTGATAGGAAAATAGGCTAGATTAGTGTTGGGTTCAAGTTTAGGCTTGAAAGTACTAGTATAAGATTCACAGGTTCAATTCCTCTCAGATAGACTTTGGGGCCAAAATTGGATTAAGTATTTATACGATCAAATAGAGTATTTAAATCATACTTAAGTATATAAAAATAGTTTATGCAAGCTCTCATTTTGAAAATATATAAGGTATTATAAAATATAGTTCATAGTTACAGAAGTTTATGAAAGATAATTAATAAATATAAGAGTTTTAGGAAAGTAGGTTTTTGGGGTATCACATGTCCCAACTTGGTTTCTTTAATAGGTAGACCCGATGTGAGGATGGGACCACCCTTCGAGTTGAGAGGAACACAGGTTGAGAGGACTACTACTAGTAGGAATAAGGAAATTACTTTCCAATGTATTTCCTTTATTTATTATAAATAATTTTTTAGTACTCTTGTAATACGTTTTTATTATTGAATAAAAATAAAATTGTTCCATTGTGTTTGATTGAATCTTATTATATATATTAAAATATTCTCGTGAGATCATTTTAAATATATGAAAGATTTTATGTGAATTCTTGTGTATATGTAGCAGTAATACCCCATTTTTTCAAATAGTATTATTTTAGTATAAATATCATTTTTACCCTTTGCTACAAATTACTTTACCTCAAAATTATTTGTATGACATTAGGCACCCTAGTATTACTATTTTCAAAAATTCAAATTCTTATTCCAAAATATAGATGAAACTATTTTATAACCTATGCTTCTATAATCACAATAATATTTCTTTAATTAACCCTAGCCCAACAATCTTCCTAAAGATGATAAACTCCTGCAAGTCCAATCCTTGTCTTCTTTCCTAAACATAACCCAAGCCCATAGCCCATTTCCTTAACCCTACCCACATTAGAATTATCCACCTAGGGTTTTGGAGCATAGGAAATAAGTAGCCATTGTAGCTATCTTCCTTCCTCATTCCCCCTTTGTCTTCTCATGCCATTTTCCCACCTAAAGTTGAAGAAAACAAACTCCATTTTTATTAGGGAATCCTAAGGTAGTTATTCTCGTGCCTTCTATCTTCTTCTACCTAGTCATCCCGTTTACCTTTGTTCATCTTTCCCTTTCTTTATAAATGTTGTTTATATATTGTTGTTTGTTGCTATGTATGTTTGGGGTGCTATTAGGAGGAGGAGCTGAGATCCAAGAAGGCTATGATTAGAGGGAATCATACGCTAGAGGTGTTATGGAAGAAGGTATGGTTTATGGTTGCTCAATATGTGCAAAGATGTTTAAATACCTACCTTGTTTGCTTGTTGTCTTGTTGATCCTTTTGAAGGTTTTAATAGATGTATTTGGCTCAAATCTTGGGTATGTGTATATATACATTTCTATCTTGTGTTTAGATTGCATTGTGAAATGATTTGAGATGCTCTGTTGTTGTTGTTGTTGTTGTTTTTGTATCTGTTCATCCCTGGAATCTCACGGGCCCAACGACGAGTCCTATGGACCTGTCAACTAGTCCCGCAAGAAAGGCGGCAGTCCCGTGATTGTGAGTCGCGGGACTGCCTCGCGGGTGTCCTAACTCTATATATATATATATACTAGTTTTTTCACACGCATTGCGCGAATAGGATAATGCCCAATGTTTATTTTTAAATAAGTACTTCAAAGTATATTAATACAATATTATATATGCGATGTTCATGCATATGTAATTGAATGTTGAATATGTTTATTTAAATTGATAATTCAAAGTATATGAATGCAAGATAATATATGAGATGTTGAGTATAATTACCACTAAAATAAATGTTTGCAATTTTGTAACACAACTACACAAACGGCTTTTAACGTCGGCTAAATGGACCCTTTAACGTCGGCTAAAATCCGACGTTGATCTGGCCGACGTTGTACGTCGGCTAAATGTTAGCCGACGTTGTAAGGTACGCATACAACGTCGGCTAAATGTTAGCCGACGTTGTAAGATACACATACAACGTCGGCTATTTACAAATAGCCGACGTTGTACGTAACTTTAAAATAAATAAAATACCCTACAACGTCGGCTATTTACAAATAGCCGACGTTGTAGGTAATTTGAAAACTACTAAAATACCCTACAACGTCGGCTATTTACAAATAGCCGACGTTGTAGGTAATTTGAAAACTACTAAAATACCCTACAACGTCGGCTATTTACAAATAGCCGACGTCGTAGGTAATTTGAAAACAAAAAAAATACCCTACAACGTCGACTATTTACAAATAGCCGACGTCGTAGGTAATTTGAAAACGAAAAGATACCCTACAACGTCGGCTATTTACAAATAGCCGACGTTGTAGGTAATTTGAAAACTACTAAAATAACCTACAACGTCGGCTCTTTACAAATAGCCGACGTCGTAGGTAATTTGAAAACTACTAAAATAACCTACAACGTTGGCTCTTTACACATAGCTGACGTCGTAGGTAATTTGAAAACAAAAAAATACCCTACAACGTCGGCTCTTTACGAATAGCCGACGTTGTAGGTAATTTGAAAACTACTAAAATACCCTACAACGTCGGCTCTTTACAAATAGCCGACGTCGTAGGTAATTTGAAAACTACTAAAATACCCTACAACGTCGGCTCTTTACAAATAGCCGACGTCGTAGGTAATTTGAAAACAAAAAAATTACCCTACAACGTCGGCTAATAAGACTAGCCGACGTTGTAGGGTAATTTTTTTTTAAATATTCATTTTATTTTTCTATTTACACCCAAAACCTGCTCAAATATATATAGCTAAGTAAATCATGAATAAGAAAAGTATTTATATATAATATATGATATAAGCACAATCCACAGCCCCAAGGACAATTAATGTTTCCATAGACAATTACAAAGCATAAGAAAGTGAAGAAAAAAGGGGGGAGACAAAGGAGACTTTTTCTATGTTTTCCTTCTCTTTTTTTTGTGACATTGACAACACTATTTACTAAAATTTACCATTGAAGTTGTTGTGAGAGAAATCCACATATGCCAAACTCATAAGGTCAGCCATTGTAGAAGGTAGTGACCCAAAGAAGTTGCAGTTGGAGAGATCAATACTAGACAAGTTGTGAAGATTACCAATAAAATCTGGTAATGAGCCGGAAAAACTAGTGATACTGTCTCTAAGGAGCCTAAAAAATGGAATTCTGGGATCCCACCACTAAGGTTCTGATTATTTGACAGGTCCAAATTCAAAAGGAGCAATATGTTGAGTTACGAGTTTTATTGTCAAACAGGCAGTGGAGAAAAAGGATAAAGAAAACAAAAGTCAAACACCACTTGCCTGTTCACATTTTCCAAGGTTTTCCTTCTCTCCCTTGTAATTCTGGAAATTGAAGTACAAGAATGAGATGATCAACTCTAATAGCACCGCTTGTATTGAAAGTAACAGCATGACACTAATAGGGAGTGTAAATTGAAAATTAACTCAGACAAATATGCTTGACCTTTAGAAGTTCCATTTCTTCCTTAGTAGGACAAAATTTTATAAGATTCTCAATCTGATCAATGTCCAATGTTGAATCATCCAGCGCTAGAACAGAACACTGTTGGCAAACAGCAGAAGGGGAAATTAACTCGGAGGTTGTAAGGAGTAGTGTTTTTCAGCATACATAGGAAAGGAATTTTAAAAGTTACAAGGTTGCTATAATACAACAAAATGTCAAGAACAAAAGAGGCATGGTGAGCTATTCATGAATGAGTCTAGCATGAGTGGAAAATGAAAATCTTGATGGAGTAAGTATATAGGGTGCCAAATATGACAGAAACCAGGATCAGCAACATGCAACTACCTCCAATTATCTAAAAAAAATTGATCTATTGAAATTTCCTTGTATGAACTTCCTAGTAGTAGAGTATCTATGCAGGTGCAGGATCATAGTAGACAACAAATATACACTGTATAATTTTAGCATGTCCGATTAACTGAAAAAAGCAGAAAGACAGGTAAGTTAAATGAATAATATACAGTCAATTCTTAGGAAGCTGACCATTAAATCCGGCAAAGGAATCTTAACTTTTGTAAGCATAATCTCACAATTATATGCCCTTCAGAGGTCAATTTGCATGAAACAGTGCAAATGTGGCCAGATATCAACAAAGGTTAGCTGCTTTACAAAATTTATTTTCTTTTTACAAACAATACGTATATGGTAAAAGCCTGCATTACAATATAACATATGCCCTTCAGATAATAAGATTTAATCCACAGAGCAATTCCAAATAATGCTGACCTCCAAAGCAAAGAAAAAGAGCAATATACAATTCTTATTTTACTTAACTAAAACGTTTAAAGTAAAGATATGATTTTTGGAATTCCAGATGAGTTATTTAGGAGATGATACATCATTTCTTTATATGGTTGTGCATCTAATTATCTGTGCTCAAGCAGCACAAGCAATCTTTATATCCTAATGCAAGATAGTTCCCAAATAAAGCTTCAGGTGTATGGCAAACTTTGTAAGTAATAATGAAAAGAAATCTGACATCAGAATTCACAAGGAATGAATAGAGAATCTCTATATAATAACAGCTCATAGAAAAATACATACACAGAAGCACTTCGAAATAGAAGGGTAAGACATCTCGGTTACTTACCAAATGCACTTTATCAGCCTTAGCTCCTGCAGCATTACCTGATTTTCCACCTCCATTTCTGCGACCTGAATCTGGAACAGTTGCTGAGAAGAGAGTCTCAAGTTCAGACATGTCGAATTCAGGAGCCCTGGCAGAGACAAGATAAAGCAAGTGAATGGGTTAATTTTTAGAGGAGAGGACAAGAGAAGGAAAAAGGAAACAGAGAAATGTTGTCAGTACTGGGCAGCTTCCTCAGGTTTCTGTGTTTCAGCCCATAGGCTTCAACGGGGAGACCTTTCTCTTCAGCACTATGCAATGAATGTGCTTTAATGTTGGAAGAACCCGAATCCATCTCCGAGAACACAATCTTCACTTAAGCAAAAGGGAAAGGTTAACTATCACAAACAAAATGCTACAGCATAAAAAATTAGGACATATGAAATACCTCTGCTCTGAAGTCCTTGGGGAATTGATCCTTGACATTCCAGAGGATGTCAATTTCATCTCGATTAACCATCAAAGCATTTGATCTAATAAACGAAGTGTTGAACATGACACTACTACCTTAGGAATTAATTCTAAACTACTACAAGTCTACAACTAAATGCACATGTAGGTGCTTGTCAAACATTTTCAGCAAACCATTCCATATAGAGAGAAGCATACTGTCTAAGTGTCCATCTAAATAATACAATCAAAGATCCTAAGTAGAAGCTATAAGCAAGAGAGCACTCAACTTTACAGATAAAAGCAGTCCCGGATGCATCAATGTGAAAGTAATTTTCTTAAAAAGTTGACAGCCAAGAATGTTACCAGTAGCTGTAAAATTGCTTTTGGAAATTCTCCCTGCAGCTGACAGTTGCCAAGGCTCAGGGCAGTCAAATTCGCCAAGAATTCTGGAACTGCACTGGACAGATTATTTTGGTCTAGTTGGATTACAGACAGAGAGTGAAGCTTCAAAAGGGAAGGGTGTATAGGCCCAGAAAGATGACAATTTCGCAAGCTCAATACTCTCAAATTAGGCAAAGATGAAGATAAGGTTTCACACCACTCACTACCTTTAGCTGAGATATTAACACCATCAAGATAAATTTCTCTAAGCTCAGTTGCATTGCCAAATAAGAGTTTTAAGTTGGGATTCTCAAGTTTTAGTGGCCTACCAACTACAAAACGTCGAGAGATCAAGAGTAACCAACCTTCGCGGAGGAGTTTCCGGAGAGGTCTTCGCGGCTGCGGACAGCGACGGCAGCGGAGGAGTTCCCGGCGACGTCTTCGCGTGTAACCCCTCACTAATTCTAATAAGCTGCGATCATGCGAGCCGGTCACGAACCGTAAAATTTTTAGGAACTTGTGTTCGGACCCGTTTGTCCTAGGAAATGGATTTTTAGACACCATACTATTATTCTTGAATTTCCTATTTAATTAGATTAGCCCATAGCAGCCAAAATTTATTTGTGATCGTACCTCGCGGAATTTCGCGGTGTACCGAACCTAGCCCAATTTTGAGGTTTAGACTGGAATAAATTTGTGGTTTCGAAAATTATTGGATTTAGATTATTTTCTACCGAGAATTCATCTGTTTTAACCCTTACCAGTCCAATTGAAGATATTTTTCTTGAGGAACCATAAGACTTTGACAAGTGTCACAATTTTATCCACATCTTCCTCATTCTTATCTTATAAGGGATGATCCAATGTGACTTAGTCTTCAATACTCCTCATTCTTATCACATAAGGGAAAATATAAAAGCTTTGTTCCCATTTATTTTTCCCCATTTCCCTTCAAAATTGCCGAAAAGAGAGAAAGGGTGAGAGAGTGTGTGATTCTTCATCTCCCTCCACCATTAAAACCTTGCTTCCATATCCAAATTTCTTCACAACTCTCAAGATTATTCGGTAAGATTTCGATTTTATTCGGTACAAAGCTTTGCATTCCTTCCTAGAGCTTGAATCTAAGCTTAGTTTCTTAAAATATTGTGTTATGGTGTTGATTTTGATCATAGGATTTAAGGTGAATTTGGGGAAAAGATCCAAGAGTTGTTCCTACGGTGTTAGTAAACCTTCTTGAGGTAAGGAATCCCCTTATTTGGTTGAGGTTATTTGAAACTAGATAATTGATAGCTAGGTTATGAATTGTTGTTGATTGGTGTACATGAAACCTATATGTTATGTGGTGTACATATGCTATGAAGTGGGGAAATTATGTATTTAGGTATAAATATATATGTATATGCCGTGAGTGTATATGTGGTGGGTGTGTGTGTCGTGATATGTGCATATATATATATTGTGTGTAGTATGATGTATATATATATACTGTGTACGTGTGTGTGTGTTAAATATATGTTTGTAGTATAGCAAATATATATATATGTGTGTATTATGTATATGAAACATATGTATGTACGTGTAGTATATATAGTTATGTGTGTATTATGTATATATATACACGTGTGATGTGTGTGTGTTTAAACTATATATATATATATATATATATATATATATATATGTACATATATGAGTATATATGTATAATTAAATAAAGGTTGTATTATGTATATATATATGGTATGTGTACTTTATGTGAGTATGCATAAATGTGAAAAATGTTATGTTGAGTGCATATATACATATGTGTAGTGTGATGATGGGAAATATTTTGAGCAAAATGTTTTGAGAGACAAGACTTTTGAACTAAGTTAAGAATGGTGATTGATTTCAAAGGAGAACTTGATTTTGTGGAACTCCTCCGCTTCCGTCGCTGTCCGCAGCCGCGAAGACCTCTCCGGGAACTCCTCCGCGAAGGTTGGTTACTCTTGATCTCTCGACGTTTTGTAGTTGGTAGGCCACTAAAACTTGAGAATCCCAACTTAAAACTCTTATTTGGCAATGCAACTGAGCTTAGAGAAATTTATCTTGATGGTGTTAATATCTCAGCTAAAGGTAGTGAGTGGTGTGAAACCTTATCTTCATCTTTGCCTAATTTGAGAGTATTGAGCTTGCGAAATTGTCATCTTTATGGGCCTATACACCCTTCCCTTTTGAAGCTTCACTCTCTGTCTGTAATCCAACTAGACCAAAATAATCTGTCCAGTGCAGTTCCAGAATTCTTGGCGAATTTGACTGCCCTGAGCCTTGGCAACTGTCAGCTGCAGGGAGAATTTCCAAAAGCAATTTTACAGCTACTGGTAACATTCTTGGCTGTCAACTTTTTAAGAAAATTACTTTCACATTGATGCATCCGGGACTGCTTTTATCTGTAAAGTTGAGTGCTCTCTTGCTTATAGCTTCTACTTAGGATCTTTGATTGTATTATTTAGATGGACACTTAGACAGTATGCTTCTCTCTATATGGAATGGTTTGCTGAAAATGTTTGACAAGCACCTACATGTGCATTTAGTTGTAGACTTGTAGTAGTTTAGAATTAATTCCTAAGGTAGTAGTGTCATGTTCAACACTTCGTTTATTAGATCAAATGCTTTGATGGTTAATCGAGATGAAATTGACATCCTCTGGAATGTCAATGATCAATTCCCCAAGGACTTCAGAGCAGAGGTATTTCATATGTCCTAATTTTTTATGCTGTAGCATTTTGTTTGTGATAGTTAACCTTTCCCTTTTGCTTAAGTGAAGATTGTGTTCTCGGAGATGGATTCGGGTTCTTCCAACATTAAAGCACATTCATTGCATAGTGCTGAAGAAAAAGGTCTCCCCGTTGAAGCCTATGGGCTGAAACACAGAAACCTGAGGAAGCTGCCCAGTACTGACAACATTTCTCTGTTTCCTTTTTCCTTCTCTTGTCCTCTCCTCTAAAAATTAACCCATTCACTTGCGTTATCTTGTCTCTGCCAGGGCTCCTGAATTCGACATGTCTGAACTTGAGACTCTCTTCTCAGCAACTGTTCCAGATTCAGGTCGCAGAAATGGAGGTTTCTCAGCAACTGTTCCAGATTCAGGTCGCAGAAATGGAGGTGGAAAATCAGGTAATGCTGCAGGAGCTAAGGCTGATAAAGTGCATTTGGTAAGTAACCCTGCAGGAGCTAAGGCTGATAAAGTGCATTTGGTAAGTAACCGAGATGTCTTACCCTTCTATTTCGTGCATTTGGTAAGTAACCGAGATGTCTTACCCTTCTATTTCCAAGTGCTTCTGTGTATGTATTTTTCTATGAGCTGTTATTATATAGAGATTCTCTATTCATTCCTTGTGGATTCTGATGTCAGATTTCTTTTCATTATTACTTACAAAGTTTGCCATACACCTGAAGCTTTATTTGGGAACTATCTTGCATTAGGATATAAAGATTGCTTGTGCTGCTTGAGCACAGATAATTAGATGCACAACCATATAAAGAAATGATGTATCATCTCCTAAATAACTCATCTGGAATTCCAAAAATCATATCTTTACTTTAAACGTTTTAGTTAAGTAAAATAAGAATTGTATATTGCTCTTTTTCTTTGCTTTGGAGGTCAGCATTATTTGGAATTGCTCTGTGGATTAAATCTTATTATCTGAAGGGCATATGTTATATTTTAATGCAGGCTTTTACCATATACGTATTGTTTGTAAAAAGAAAATAAATTTTGTAAAGCAGCTAACCTTTGTTGATATCTGGCCACATTTGCACTGTAAGCAGCTAACCTTTGTTGATATCTGGCCACATTTGCACTGTTTCATGCAAATTGACCTCTGAAGGGCATATAATTGTGAGATTATGCTTACAAAAGTTAAGATTCCTTTGCCGGATTTAATGGTCAGCTTCCTAAGAATTGACTGTATATTATTCATTTAACTTACCTGTCTTTCTGCTTTTTTCAGTTAATCGGACATGCTAAAATTATACAGTGTATATTTGTTGTCTACTATGATCCTGCACCTGCATAGATACTCTACTACTAGGAAGTTCATACAAGGAAATTTCAATAGATCAATTTTTTTTAGATAATTGGAGGTAGTTGTATGTTGCTGATCCTGGTTTCTGTCATATTTGGCACCCTATATACTTACTCCATCAAGATTTTCATTTTCCACTCATGCTAGACTCATTCATGAATAGCTCACCATGCCTCTTTTGTTCTTGACATTTTGTTGTATTATAGCAACCTTGTAACTTTTAAAATTCCTTTCCTATGTATGCTGAAAAACACTACTCCTTACAACCTCCGAGTTAATTTCCCCTTCTGCTGTTTGCCAACAGTGTTCTGTTCTAGCGCTGGATGATTCAACATTGGACATTGATCAGATTGAGAATCTTATAAAATTTTGTCCAACTAAGGAAGAAATGGAACTTCTAAAGGTCAAGCATATTTGTCTGAGTTAATTTTCAATTTACACTCCCTATTAGTGTCATGCTGTTACTTTCAATACAAGCGGTGCTATTAGAGTTGATCATCTCATTCTTGTACTTCAATTTCCAGAATTACAAGGGAGAGAAGGAAAACCTTGGAAAATGTGAACAGGCAAGTGGTGTTTGACTTTTGTTTTCTTTATCCTTTTTCTCCACTGCCTGTTTGACAATAAAACTCGTAACTCAACATATTGCTCCTTTTGAATTTGGACCTGTCAAATAATCAGAACCTTAGTGGTGGGATCCCAGAATTCCATTTTTCAGGCTCCTTAGAGACAGTATCACTAGTTTTTCCGGCTCATTACCAGATTTTATTGGTAATCTTCACAACTTGTCTAGTATTGATCTCTCCAACTGCAACTTCTTTGGGTCACTACCTTCTACAATGGCTGACCTTATGAGTTTGGCATATGTGGATTTCTCTCACAACAACTTCAATGGTAAATTTTAGTAAATAGTGTTGTCAATGTCACAAAAAAAAGAGAAGGAAAACATAGAAAAAGTCTCCTTTGTCTCCCCCTTTTTTCTTCACTTTCTTATGCTTTGTAATTGTCTATGGAAACATTAATTGTCCTTGGGGCTGTGGATTGTGCTTATATCATATATTATATATAAATACTTTTCTTATTCATGATTTACTTAGCTATATATATTTGAGCAGGTTTTGGGTGTAAATAGAAAAATAAAATGAATATTTAAAAAAAAATTACCCTACAACGTCGGCTAGTCTTATTAGCCGACGTTGTAGGGTAATTTTTTTGTTTTCAAATTACCTACGACGTCGGATATTTGTAAAGAGCCGACGTTGTAGGGTATTTTAGTAGTTTTCAAATTACCTACGACGTCGGCTATTTGTAAAGAGCTGACGTTGTAGGGTATTTTAGTAGTTTTCAAATTACCTACAACGTCGGCTATTCGTAAAGAGCCGACGTTGTAGGGTATTTTTTTGTTTTCAAATTACCTACGACGTCGGCTATGTGTAAAGAGCCAACGTTGTAGGTTATTTTAGTAGTTTTCAAATTACCTACGACGTCGGCTATTTGTAAAGAGCCAACGTTGTAGGTTATTTTAGTAGTTTTCAAATTACCTACAACGTCGGCTATTTGTAAATAGCCGACGTTGTAGGGTATCTTTTTGTTTTCAAATTACCTACGACGTCGGCTATTTGTAAATAGCCGACGTTGTAGGGTATTTTTTTTTGTTTTCAAATTACCTACGACGTCGGCTATTTGTAAATAGCCGACGTTGTAGGGTATTTTAGTAGTTTTCAAATTACCTACAACGTCGGCTATTTGTAAATAGCCGACGTTGTAGGGTATTTTATTTGTTTTAAAGTTACGTACAACGTCGGCTATTTGTAAATAGCCGACGTTGTATGTGTATCTTACAACGTCGGCTAACATTTGGCCGACGTTGTATGCGTACCTTACAACGTCGGCTAACATTTAGCCGACGTTGTATGTGTACACATACAACGTCGGCCAGATCAACGTCAGATTTTAGCCGACGTTAAAGGGTCCATTTAGCCGACGTTAAAAGCCGTTTGTGTAGTAGTGAGAAAATAAAGACTATAACTAATGAAATTATATCTCTTTTTTTAATTTCTTGATAATGAATATTTTTTTAATAAAGACATGGTAAACATCAAATTCTAAATTAAAGAAATGCATATGTATTATTTTTTGTTGTTGTAATTACTAATTTATTTAATTTAATGAAAGTAATAGGATGGATTACTCATTTTTCAATAATATACTCTAACGTATTCGTAATATATTTTAACAATTATGTCAACTCTGATTGGAATGAGGTTCGAACCTAAGACTTTTCTTATAGAAATTAATTAGTAAGTTAAAAGTTAACGGAATATTTCGTTACTAAAGTTTATATTAATGGAATGTGGGGTTATTTAAGGGAAGAAAATAATATAATAGAGTGTAAAGAAGGAAAATCATAAAAAAAAGATACTAAAATCAAAATAATATGGACCATTCGTTTAAGTAAATAATTACCACCAACATTTTTTTCTTGTCGTTAGAACCCTAACTTTATTTGCTCTTATTAAAATTGTAAATGTAGATATATATATATACACACACATTTTGTTATTTGCAAAATATTTATTTGTCAAACATCTTAATTTTAATTTGATACGTACGTGCTTGAGCAAAATATTTGTAAAGAAAATATTAATTTTTATATCTCTAGAAAATATTCATTATTAGGTGGTTTTAGAATATTTTATCCTAGGAAACACTAATGGTGCATCGGAAGCTAAACATGGGTTGTATCATTTCATATCACAATGAATGTTGATTTCAATTATCATTAATTTTTATCATTAATTCCAATAAAAATGGTGATTACTATACTTTAATAAATCCTCAGTTTATTCATTCAAATTCTTTGTTTTATCATTCCAATTTTTCATTTTATTAAAAATGGTGCATCGGAAGCTAAACATGGGTCATTTTATCATTCCATATATCGTTGATTGTTGATTCCAATTATTACTAATCTTTATCATTAAATGCATAATATTGTAGGTTTAGTTGAAGTCTTCCGATACGCTGTTATTAGTTAAAAATGGTGATTAAAATACTTGAATAAATGAAATGATAGTATTAAATTTGTAGCATCGATTTAAAATCTATTATGTTAAGATGATGATGATGATGATGACGAAGACGATGATAATAATAATAATAACCAAAATGAAATGATAGTATTAAATTTGTTAAGATGATGATGATGATGATGATGATGATGATGATGATAATAATAATAATCTAAAAACATAATAAGTGTGAATGAAGGTTATACCCTTCATTTATGTCCGTTTTTTCGTTAAGTTTTGTTGTACTACATTATGCTATAAAAGTTGTACTTTACAATATATTAGACAAACATACCCCTACCGTTATAACTTCCGTTATCTTTTCCACTATTGTCATCATGCACATGCATCCAGTATATATTTTCTTATTTTTTCTTCAATAATAATAATATATACACATTATATATTGGAGTTATGTGTTAGTTATTTTCTAAAATATAAATATAAAATTTATAAAAATATTTTACATTATTATTATTATTATTTACAATATTTTAAATATTTAAAATCTAAATAAATTTAAATTTTTAATATAAAATATTAACATTGGGCACCTATTTTTTGCGCATTGCGCATACGAAAAACTAGTAATAATAATAATAATAATAATAATAATAATCATCATCATCATCATCATCATCTTAATATAAGTTCCTAATTAAATTTTCCTATTAAATCAGGTTATAACGGTAATTACAAATATAGAATTAGGAAAAATTAGCAGGTATCATCATCATCAACAACTCTTAATATAAGTTCCTAATTAAATTTTCCTATTAAATCGGGTTATAACGGTAATTACAAATATAGAATTAGGAAAAATTAGCATGATTGATGATACTAGCTAATCAATTTCCTAATATAATTTCTCTAATATAATTTTCCTATCATATTTTAATTAATTGATACTTTTCCTAATATATCTTACCGAAAATGCTTCCTCCCTTTTTTTTATATATAATATTGATCCATATGTTAATTTGTTTATTATGGTAATTTATATAGGTAATTACCATATACTATTTACAATCTAAATAACCCATGGTAATTATCAATAGTATTTAACATCTAATAAATTTATTATGGTAATTAAACATAGAGAATCTCTTCTTATGATGATTATATATATTTATTTATTTTCACTTCAAATAATATCAATTACCTATGCACTTGCCAAAGACCTTGTGGTCAAGTGGCATGAAGTGACTCTTTCAAATGGGAGGTTATGGGTTCGAGCCTAGAAAAAAAAAAGAAAAAAAATTACCCGTGCATTTCCTTTGATTAGTTTTGAATAAAATCTTAAAAATTATGACAATTATGGCATGTCTGGTTCGTGGAATCGGTTAGCATGTTTGGTTCGTGGAATCGGTTAGGAATGGAATAGCATTCCTCGGAATGACCTATTCCATTCTTTTTTTAATTCATTTTGTCATGGTAATAACATTCCTAGGAATGAACTATTCATAGAGGTGTTTTTAGTATTAGCTATTCCCATGCCAATGGGAATAGCTTTTACATTACAAATACCAATAATACCCTTTGCACATTATTTAATATTTATGTTTAATAAATATAATGTATTATATAAATGTATATAGTTCATTAATTATAATATTTATCTATCAATAAATAAATAAATAAATATATATATATATATATATATATATATATATATGTATATACATATGCATACATACATATACACACACACATAAATAATAATAATAATAATAATAATAATTAATATTATTATTATTATAATTATTATTATACATACACAGATGTATGCTTGTTTATATTTGAGTTGTCCTTAATTAATAACTCTTTAATATATATATATGTGTGTGTGTGTGTGTGTGTGTGTGTAACGTTCAGTATATCATAATAATAACAATAATAATAATAATAATAATTATTATTATTATTATTATTATTATTATTATTATTATTATTATTATTATTATGTATAAAGGTATTTATGTATTTAAAACATATTCCATTTCTATTTTTTAACCAATGAAAAACTAGAATACAATTCTAAAGCCTATTCCTTCAGCGAACCAAACAATATTATACAATTCTTGTTCTATTCCTTACTTATTCCATTCCCTGTGAAATAGCATTCCTATTCCCTCCAAATCCATTCCGTGAACCAAACATGCTATTAAGGAATTCATATTTTCCATAATATAAATTTTATCTAATCAATTATGGATTGATAATACACATACCATAATTAAAGGAGATTAAAAATTACGATAATTATTCCAATTCATAGATTATTAGACTAATTCGCAGATTATCATGTCCATACAATTATGCAAATTATTTCAATTCACATATTATTACACATATAAAATTATGCTAAAGGTTACTTTTGAATAAAATCTTAATAATTATGGTAATTAAGAAATTAATTCACACATTATACTTTTATTAAACTATTTTTTATACTTGCCATAATATAGATTTTATCTAATTAATTAAGGAAATTAATGGTACACATATTACGAACATAATTAAAAGAATTAACATACACATATTGCGAACATAATTAAAGGAAATTAAACATACAAATATTACGTCTATAATTAAACGAAATTAAACATACACATATTATTTTATTAAGAATAATATATACTCGCTCGCATGGGCAACTCAGTTGGTCACATGGATGAAGTTTGGGAAGAAATACAAGGGATCGGGCTTAGAGATTTGCCATGCTCTTCCATCTGTTTTTTGTTTAGAATTTTCCTAATATAATTTTTAAGTAATCAATTCAACACTAATACATAAATCTTATAATTTTAAATAAATGTACACTTTCAAACATTAGAATTGTTTATAAAACCATTAATTTAATTAACTAACCATATATATATATATATATATATATATATATATATATATATAGAATTAAAAAATTAATTATAAATATAATTATTATAATAATTATTAATCAATTATATTATATAGAAATTATAATTATAATTAATTTTTTAATTATACACGCAGACACACACTAGAATTTTGTATGCGTAACGGGCGAAAATTAATGTCCAATATTAAAATATTAATAAATATAAATAATTAAAAAAATTATAATTCGAATTATATATACACAAATGATATATGTACTTTACACACACGTATATGATTTACCATTCATAGAAATTTAATTAAAATATATAAATTATTAAATTAATTATATAATGATTTTAATAAAATGTTAATTAAAGAATATAAAAAATATATGATAGATATATGTGTATGATAATAATGATGGAGTTATCATTGTTAGAATTAAAAAGTAACGGTGTTATAACGGTGTAAGGGTACTGTAACACCCCAATTTTCACTCTTACATTTATTACAAATCCGTAATAATACATCAGCGGAAGCTTACATCTTATCAGCAGAAAACTGGGTGCTACCGCCACACCTAGAGTGAATTCTATCACCTCTTTGACAAACTCCACTCTAAGTGCACAGGCTAAACTTACAACACCAACATACTACAACAACATCATAGTAGACCTCAACCTGCACTTCTCTTCTATTCTGAGCTCATCGGCCACAGAGGTACTCACTAAACTGCATCTGATAAAGGGCACAATGAAGTGCAGTTAGCGCGACGGCTAAGTAAGAAAATCCATTGTCACTTTAGAGTAGACAAAGGTTTGAAAACATAGATAATCTGAAAGTTTTATAAAGTTTTACCCATGATTTGAAAATCTACCTGCAACCAAACGATTTATGAATAGCATAAAAGCGTATAAACCTTAAATCTTGTAAAGCTCTTCTCAAATAAGAATAATGGCATAACTTGCCGCTCAAAATCATTTTCATGCCCTTTTTGGACAAGTTTGCAAAATTTTACATTTCCAGGAATTCCATCATTTGCAATAGAACCGCAGCTCTAATGCTTATAATAATCTGAACCGCAGCCCAGAGTAACAACAATTTTCATTTGCAAATAGAACCGCAGCTCTATAATAATCTGAACCGCAGCCCAGAGTAACAATAATTTTCATAGCCAAAAATTCCACTTAGTTTCCCCTGAGTAAGCACTTTGAACATTTCTCAATTCTCCTTCTCAAACCTTGGGCAGTGGCATTTCCCTGCCTTCCCGTCGGTCTCCTTATCCCAACCTAGGGCCATGGCACTCCAGCCCTCCCGTAGGTCCACCCTTATTCCAACCCCAGGTCGTGCATTTAAGCCTTCCCGAAGGTCCCCACCTTGTTCCAGAAACTAAGGGTTTGAAAACATTTTCCTTCCTTCAGTTTTTCTTTCTTAAATCATTTCTTTTGGACATATTTCACAATTGAGTCCAATACTTAAAATTGGTTACCTCATTAGCCCCTGAAGGATTTTCAAAATACTTTCAGTGCCCGCAGGCTTTTCAAACATCATTTTCTCATCACTCTCATGTAAAGTACACACTTACAAAAGTGGTATTTTCCCCAAAAATAAGGTTTTGACAACCCGTTTACCAAAATAGCATACGTTCTGCAACGTAAGTTTTATAAACATTTTTACTTGCCGAAAGGCTTTTCAAGCATAGCTCAAGCACGAGCAAAGATTCGAAGAAAGCATAATTGGACACAAGCTGGTCACTCATCGGATACTTCATCATATACAATACTAGGATATTCTTGGATATACTTCATATTCAAGTCCCATACTTGAAATCAATCCCGCTAGTTATACACTTGTATATTCTACTAACACTACATATATCCATTTCCACTACTATTATAATAATAGTATGAACCCATAGTCAATCATTTATGAATCAATCGATTCATAGCGCCGTTAATATTCACATCCTTAACCTTATTCCTTATCATGAATCTCAGTTCATCGTACAATCCAATCATCATCGGTAATCCATAATCATGGTTCCACAATTAACTAATAATAGATAGTTATCCTTGTCACTATCGACATCAACAACTTCTACCATGATCAACACCATTAGATCATAACTTGAGGATATCGCACCTCCATAATCGATACTTAGTCACCCATAATCCAACAATTGACCTTAATCACTCTTAAACATTAATTATTGTCATTAGTAACTACTAACCTTGTAATCCATCATCGACAACAAGTCAACAACATTATAACATCATTATCAAGTCCTCGAAAGCATTAATACCATTAGTTCGTAACTTGAGGTAAAGTCATTACCTAACCATAATCCAAAGTCGTTCAACAACTATTTCCTCAAAATTCACCATATACAATCTTTATCTCAATATTTCCATATAACAATTTCCTTAATAAACATCGTAATATCATCACCACTCAAACTTCCTTTAAACCATAGTATATTTACCAAAGAGATATTTTAAATCCTCAAGTAAACATCAACAATCCCCAAATCAAAAGAATCACTTCCAAGTTCTTAAAATAATAACCAAAGAGAGAATTCCAACCTCTCCAAATAAATTCTAAAAGAGTAATTCCAATCTTTCAACATAACCACCAAATAGAGAGTATTGCCCATAACAAAGATCTCACAATAATCACCAAAGATAATCCTTCAAATAATTAGTCCCACCTTGATAATATATTAATTACCATTCCGTCTATTCATCCAGTCATTAAACCTTAATAACTATTATCAGTCCTTAATCACTATAATTAGAGCTTAATCACCTTCTGAACTCCATTGTTAATCCATCATCAATTACTAAGTCCTTAATTAAGCTCTAATTACTATCTATGATCATTACAATCATCAGTAATATCCATCCTAACTTTGTCACCATTTCATAACCCATGTATCAACATGTTATAACGTCATCATCAGTCTCATAACCTCTTAGGTTCATTACAACCCCATCATCTAAACATCAATAATCAATAATCAAGCTTACACCATTTAATCTTACTTTCGCGCCCTTGGACGCCCGGTGGACGCACGTTCGCTACCGCGTCCACGGATTCTGCCTATTCTGGACAGTAATTCAGCTTGCGCAGTCCGAAAGATTGAGCCGGTAAAAATAGTTCCCGAACTCTTTTTCACTTGAACTTTTTATGGTAGAACCCTAACTCATAGTACTTGATGTTCATAAAAAGTTTTGGTCACCTAGGTTCACGAATTAACACAGAAAATTCCATTTTTGCCCTTGGCAGTGTGCTGTCCGGAATTTCTCTCTCTCTGGGCCAGTTTTGGAGAAAAATTCGAAAACCATACTTATACTACTCCGATCATTATGAAATTTTATATGTAGGTTCTACACTTATAGAACTACATGCATAAAAAAAATTGGATCAAAATACCTTACCGATTTTTCCCAGAAATTCACGGAAGTCACTGCCAGAGACTATCTTAAATTCTTGTCAATATTTTCACAAGTATAAGTCTATATGGGTATAAATATAATAGGTACATGCATATACGGCCATTATCATGTATAAAAACATATTCATAAAACTCCTAATCTCATTATTTACTAGCAATTGTCCACTTTCAAGTAACTAAACCGACTTAAGGGATTTCTTACCTTTCGGGAGTGTACTAATACCGTAGAAGCAACTCTTGGATCTTTCCCCAAATTCACCTTAAAATCCTAGGGTCAAAATCAACACCATAACCACAAATACAAAGAAACTAAGCTTAGATTCATGATCTAGGAAGGAATACAAAGCTTTCTACCGAATAATATTGAAATCTTACCGAACAAATTGGAGAGTTGTGTACAAGCTTGGCTATGGTTTTAATGGAGGAAAATGGTGAAGGAGATGAAGTTGCTCTCTCCCTTTCTCTCTCGTGTGAAATCAGCCAAGGAAGACAAGAATGGAACAAGAGGAATAACATGCTTTGGGACATTATCACTTTTGAGGCAAATGTTCTTATGGGAAGAAGAAATGGAATAAAATAATAAAGTATTTTTAAACTTATCAGTTGGGGTCCAAACAGATAAAGTTTCGGTAGAAAATAATTTAAACAGGAATAATTTTGAAACCGAAAATTTATCCCAGACTGAAACTTGAAATTGGGCTAGGTTCGGTACACCGCGAAATTCTGCGGTGCTACGATCAAAATAAATTTTCGCTGCTATGAGCTGATTTAATTGAATAGGAAATTCAAGAATAATAATATGGTGTCTAATAATCCATTTCCTAGGATAGTCGGGTCCGAATACTAATTCCTAAAATTTTACGGTTCGTGACCGGCACGAACGATCGCAACTTAATAACCACTATACTTCTTTATAAAAAAAATTCTTTTGAAGCCTCGAGGGACCATTTCATGAATGTCATAGCCTAAGGAAATATTTTTCGAACCTTAGTCTTACGGAAAAGCCGAGGGGTTACAGGTACTTTTGTCTAACAAGAATGTAGTAGGGACAATTTTGTCTAATAATATTAAAGTGTACAACATTTAAAGTAAAATGTATACATTTATTAGCATACAAAAAGAGGGACATAAATCAAAGATATTGTTAGAAAAATTCATACATGCGCAGCGGAAGCACCAAATCGCTTTTTCTTAGATTCTATGTAAAAGAGGGAGTTAGAATATTTTACCCTTGAAGCGTGATTTGGGAGAATCAACAGCTTGAACCGTCCAATTGTCTGGCCTCTAGTCCGTCCACCGGCTGGGCACGCGAGAACTCTCAGAGATTTTTACGTGAAAACTCTTTTCCTAGCAAATCTCTTTTCACTTCTCTGTCTTATGAAAGAGGGAAATGCTTATATATAGCCTGGTTTGGGCCCAAAGGTGCTAGCCTTTAAAAGTCCAAAACTACCCAATATTGAATTAATTCATTAATCAGTTATTAATGCATTAATTCAGTATCGATAACTCTTTATCGATTTCTTTTAAAGTTCTCAGCATTACCACGAACCATTAAGGTGTGAATTTTTAGGTTCATAGTCAAACTAGCAACAAGTAATATTTAATAACTCGTTATTAAATAACTCGTAAGTCATTAGTGATACCTAGCAGTATGTCATGACTACCTAGTTAACAATGAATATATTTTAATATATTATAATGAACCTTTCCGTTACAAATATCATGCAACATTCCTTCCATACAACACTTGTTCCGAACTAGGTAAAGGTCATGGTCAAACTTGGTCAAACCCATAAACCCGGTCATTATGTCTATTCAGTATTCTTAACCTGAAGTTCAACTTCATTATACTCTGGCCAAATATTCTCATTGTATGGTTATTGAATAGACTGGAACTTCCTTGTTACCTCAAGGCGATGGATCCTCTATTGAATGCACACATGTCTCCGTATGATACTGAACTAAGCCACCAAGTGCACTTATAGTCCCATAAGGAACAAAAGGAAAAACTAGTCCACCATATGTACGAGACAACCATGTCATCTCAAGTCAGGGATTATTGCATACTTGTAACATACAACATACCGATGACACATAGGTAAACATTATGCAGTACATTGTAGTCAGTCATTGTTCAATGACTTGTTCTCTAACAATTATCCACATGTCCACTCTCTGTATCTCATACAGAATGGCATGAGACTCACCGTAAGAAGGACAATGTGCTAGTCTTATCGAAATTCTAATGCCCAATTAGAATTCCTATGACTAGGAAAATTTTTACAAATACTTCATTTATTAATTCTTCGTCATTCATATTCTTAACTCTTAAAAATGAAGAATTAAGAAGATTGTACAGAATAATATCAAATATTAACTAAGCCAAAATAAAATAAATAAAATAATTATTTATTATATTTATTTAATTTGAAATCAATGCCCAAAATAATAAATGTTGGCTCATAGGGCATACATGTCTAACAGTCTCCCACTTGCATTAGAGCCAATTGGTAACCCTCATCTTCTCAAACTGCCGATCTAACTGCTCTTGATTAAGTGGTATAGAAAACGGATCTTCTAGGTTATCCATAAATGCTATTATCTGCATTGTTATATCACCCTTTCCAACGAACTGTCTTAGGGGATGATAGCAACAACAAACTCGGCTCTAGTGGTCGAATATGCAATTATTTTCTGTTTGGAACTCTTCTAACTGACTGCACCACTATTACAAAATGTAGACTTTTTATCATCTGGTCAAATAGAAAATCAAAATATGTGTATGCTTTAATCTTTAATACTCGTTTTTCATCAGTTAAGACTAAACTCTTAGTTACTTAACTAATGTCCAGTGTTATTCACTTGGATTTAATTGATGTCTGCAAGTGACACTCACTCCATACGAAACATCATATTTTGTACATCACATATATAAGATCCCCAATAGCCGAAACCTATGGTATTTTACATATGTGATCACTCTCTTCAGTTGTTTCAAACTTTAGAGAGATAGATTTCATGCTTGAAAGGTAATAAAACCTTTCTTAGAATCAAACATATTGAACAACTTCAATATTTTATGTACATACTGTGAGATAAACCTATTAATCTTTTCGATCTATCTCTATAGACTCGAATCCCAAGAATATAGGTTGCTTCTCCCAAATCTATATCATATAGAAAATTTTAGATAATCAAACTTTTACTAGAGTCATCATGCTTACGTCATTTCTTATTATTAGTATGTCATCTACATATAATACAAGAAATGTGATAGCACTCACACTGACCATTTTATACACATGGATCATCAATGTTTTATAGTATAGTCAAACAATTTGACTACCTTGTCAAAACAGATATTCCACATTCTAAAATTGATATCTAATATCGCCTCTTTGTAAGTGATAGGATCGTCACTAGACACATTATCTCCAATTGCAAAGACACTCTCTGCATCATGAAGACAACTATAATATGTCATATGCACAAATATGTCTAACACTTCTCCAAAGAGGAGGCATAAGTTTTGGTTCATATTGCACAGATTCCTAAATCTGACAAGGTTAGGAAGATTTATTAACAAACTCTTTGTCAAGTTATATCTTTCTACCTTTTTTTCAGATCTTGTTTCCAATTTTTCTGTTGTAGGCTTTTGATATGAGCTGTGTAACCCAAATCTTAACATACTTAAGATGAGGTGTCCCATATCTCATATGGTGTCCTAGGAACAGACTTAGATGGAACTCCATGATCTAAAGTCCATTTCATCAAATGGATCACATGAATACATCAACATGTATTAAATGCTTATTTATTAATCATCAATCATATTTAAACAATAAATGTCATTTAACGATATTCTAGTGACATCACATTTATTATTGAAATAAATGTAATAAACATTATTCCGAAAAGAAAAAATTCATAATTATTCTTAACTATAATGGAAATAATGTTTTAAATACTAGAATTACATAAATAGTCTTTTAAAAATATGATTAAATGAAAACTAAATAGATAAATCTCCAACAACTAATGCATCAACTCTTGCTCCATTTCCCATCCTTAGAGCAATCTCATCTTTAGTCAACTCTCTACTTCTTCTCAGATCTTGCAACGATACACAAACATGTGAAGTTGCTTCTAAGTATATTATCAAAGAAGTAGTTATTTAAACTGAAATAGTAGTTTTAGTGGTGACAGAATGAAGGGTAAAACGGAGAAGAAGTTCCCCGAGTGTCGTGTTCTCAAGGATGGCAAATTGGAATCGAATTGAGTGTAGGCATTTAGGAGGTTAAGAGGTAAGACTTACAAGAATTACTAGGGGAAAATTGAATAATGGATTAAGGGTTGCAAAGGTGAATCTTAACTAATCAATTTAAAAGAATAAAGGGTGAAATGCCTTAATTAGCCTATGCAATTGACGGCACTATGGGGATTATAGAAATGAGGTTCGGGAATAGTCACGGGAGCCCATGGCACCTTCACGGAGTGGCGTCACACTCGGACTCTCAATCCTCATTCGGTTGAGGCATTTCATCAAACAGGTGGTCTACCACTCTTCCCGGACCTTATCCTTCCGGATAGAGGGCGGGGATGTGGATGAGTTGGACTCGAGAGAGGCCGCTATCGTGCACACACTCACTTCCACTGGGTCTACTATCTATTCCGGCCGAAAATAGAAGCAAATCATGAAGAACATCACCTATACAAGACTAACACCCTACTTCATCATTTTCATAATCGAAATGGAAGAATTCAATCATCAATCACAAGAACTAATATGGGGCAAACACTCTCTTCAACTAATTTACTCGAACATCATTCGAATCCAAGAACAAAACAATAGAAAATAACAAAGCAATCAAATCGAAATAACAATCTATTAAGAACAAGAGTAGAGTATATATACCTATGGATTCAAGAGATCTATTACACCTTCATTGTCATCTTCTCCACCAAGCTTAGCTAGATCTACCCCTAACTAAGGGATCTAACACTAAAAATTCTAAGGGCAATCCTCCCCAAAAGGGGAGAGAATAATTAAAATCATATCTAAGCTAAGAAAATTGGGGATCTCCCCTTCAAAATGCAGGGGAAAGGTTTAAATAGTCTTCAAAAAGTTGAAATCTCGAGTTCGCCCTTAATGACCCGGTCCACGCCGCATCCACGCGTGGATGGTAGTGTGGATGCACACTGGAAATGATCCACGCCACCTCCACGCGTGGGGGCAACGTGGCTTAGCTCCTGCCTGGTTGCTTCTTTGTTTGCTCCTTCTTTTTGGCCTCGATCGGGTCCTATTTTGTCCTACGGAAACGACTTTGAAACATAATATAAAGCCGAGTTTGTTGATTTAATCACATCAGAGTCTTTTACGCATGAAATGATTACAAATGGGTGACCAAACCGCACATTAATGCCTTAAAACTAACCCTAAAATCGACTATTCTTGGCGCTTATCATAAACCAATTAAAAATTAGTCTCTTAGATGAGCATACCTTTTGAAGGTTTGTCATTGTCCTTGACCTTCAAAGACTTTAGGTATTCTGTGCTATTTCATTTCTAATGCCCTTCTTTGTTGCAATGGAAACACTTTCCTTTACTTGCAACCTTCCCATTTAGTTTTGGTCACTTCCCCAGTTGGTTTCACTTCAGAAACCATCTTGTTCTTTCTCTTCTTCTTTGACTTGGAAGAGGCCAAAAGAACTGTATCAGTGTGCATACCCTTCATTGTAGCATGAGCAGTGCAAAACATATTGTGCAAATCATATTTGGAACAATGAAGCTTGTTCATGGGGGTTTTAAATTTTTTTCTCTCTCACACTTATACTCACTCGCGTGTGCTCCGTCCATCCAAGACCCATCTTTTTTCTTTTGCCATCTCAGTTGCGTGTTTCTCTACACTCTTTCAATCGCGAATCGCTCGAGTCATTGCGACTCTCCAACACCACACATGGTGTTGGCTGGGGACCACGGTCGAGGCAAGCAACGGGGACCATCGGGTGCAATTATTGGCCGAGGTAGGGTTTTAATTTCCCACCCTTTTTGTCGTTTTGGTGTTGTTGTTTGTGTTTTTGCTTTTTCCACATGTTGGGTGGGTGATTTGGGTCTGTTGTTAAGCTTCCCAGTAGTGTACGAAATCGTCTGGGGGGTGTTGTTAGGGATGATAACACATTAACACTACAGTTCAATACATTATATGTCTATAGTGGAATTATCATGCATTGCCAAAGTACAAGGTACATTCCCTTAATCTTCTATTATAGATTTATAGTCACTAAATTGTGGTAGGCATCCACTTTTTGGATTTGTTCCACTCTGTCATATTTGTGAATTTTTTTTAAACGTTAACTGGGGAGAAAGGATTGTTTTTGTGTGAGCAGAATGCAGACCGCAAATGTGCTTTTTAGTATGTTATTTGGTATGCAAAGAAACTCTCTAATCCTCGGGTTAAGCTTGGTACCATTATACGCTTTGATTGTGAGAAATTGGAATAAATACCACTACCACTATAAAGGTGAAACAGTAGTAAAAGCGTTAATTTAATGTTTCATTTATATAAACGATGTCCGTAATGGTCTGGTGCGCCTGCTGTACATTTCTATTCAATTCGTAGTGGTCGTGTGCACGATTTCGTGTGAATGTGTGCAACGATAATTGTTTATGTTTGTCTGTTTTGTTTTTTTTTCGGTTTGGTAGTTGATTAGTTATGTCAATGCGTAGTGACCGTGTGCATTGGCTGATGAAACTGTGTACAATGCTAATTCCTTTTTTTCGCTTATTGTGTGGGTTTTTTTTTTAGTTTGTTTATTGTTTATTTTTGTGCTCTGGCTGTTTATTGATGTAGATGTTGGAAGTTTGGTTTTGAGTTTTTTGTGTGGTTTTAGGTGTTTTTATTCTTTATGGTGATTCACACACATAGAGGTTATTGTATTATGTTGTGTGCATTTGTCAATTCCAATACGTGTATAAACCTGCACTTTGTGTGAATTATGTTTTTATGAATTGGTGGTTGGTTCATATTCTCTTGCGTGTTCTTGGTTGTTGCAGGTAAAAAAATCCATGGTAACCCATTCAAAAGTTGGTGGTTCGAAGGTTTCTGATGATGACGATGATTTCGTGTCACCACCTTTAGCGTTCCTTGCAAGGCTGCAACAAGACCTAGTGTGGAATGCCCAAGATTATGAACTCACTGCGAAGGAGGCGAATATGGTTCCTTCTACTCCATTAGATGCTATTTAGTTGCATTTCAGATTATGACTTCTTTATGATTAATTCATTTTTTGGGAGAAATATATTGATTCTGGATTATGTTTTTTGTTGGCGTAGCTTGTTTACATTTTGACACTTACACTACCCTTCTACCTATTGTATCTCATTTGGTGTTATGGTGTCATATTTTTGGACCTATGCTATTTCTCTTTCCTTTTGTTAGGTGCATTACTCTTCTCTTATAGATTTAAGTGGTGTCCAGTATTGTGCGCAGTTTAGCTTTGTGGGTGGACAGTATTCATGTACTCCTGTTAGTACACACATAGGAGTTTTAAAATACACACAGACGTCAACAAGGGTTTTTAGTACTGACCGTGTTAATTAGATATTAGAACTTCCTGTGCACAGACCAATAAGCCACTGTGCACACACATTATCTCATTGGCATTTATCACGTATCATAAATTACTAATGTAATAACTTTGCTATAAAGAATTAACACACTTCTTTGGCTGGTATGTTGCATCAAAAGGTATTACACTCCCAAAATATGCATAAAGTTGTATTCCGCCCTGTGTGCACAAACGTCCAAAATAGTGTGCACACTGGACCCGATTATGTTATTTCATGCATGCATAGTACATTGAAAACTAGGAACTGTAGCTTTTACTTTATTCAATGATAAGTCATTTTAGAAAACAAACAGATTTGTTGTTTATTTAGTACGCACTACAAATAGGCAACAACTCTATAATAAGTATATTCATATTTAAACCCTCATGGTAGTCTAGTTTTCTGATGGTGCTGTTTTGTCTAGACAATTGCGATTGTCATGGTGGTCTCTATTTTTCTGCATCGTTCTATTTCTGACATCAAACCCAACAACGGTACCGTATGCTCTATAGAAATAAATTCCAAGTTCTACTATTTCAAAACGATGCCCAACAAAAGGTTGAATTTATTGGTAGCACTCAGGTCTCCAATGCTTTGTATCATCTCCGGAAATGTCCATTACACATTCATCTAGGCCAGCTACATTCTCATCGCCACCTGTGAACCACAACAACCAACAAAATCATCACCGTACTCTTAATGCATTTATGCTTTTCATTAAACATCTTCCCCCATTACTTTTAAACAGACATATCCCTTAATGAACACACACATTACGCAATTTAACAGATATACCATGCTATAATGGAGGGATGAGCCCATGCACACAACTTTAACTTGGCGTGGACACTACAACCCAATGAGAACCTGTGTGCACTACAGGCCATGTCTGTTTGCTCTACAGATACATTAATCATGCACGAATTTGAATTAATAACTGTGTGCATTACTTTAAAACACACACATATGTTTGTGAATGCACACAGTAATCGGTACTACGAATCCATCACGTTATTAATGTTACATTTCTACGTGCACATAGTTCCATGTGGGTGTGCACACTGTCGTCCATGTTGTTATATGTGTACATGAAAGCGTCTAAGTGTGTGCATGACTACTTCGCGTGTTGCGTTTGTTCGCTTAATTAATCGTGTGTTCCCCTCACCCACAATCGAACACCTATAGTTTCTGTATCCCCGTCCCTCATCAACTCCCTAACTTATCTACATCTTCCCTTGCATGCGTCACTTTCTGATAAACAAACTCATGTTATAATGAAATCACACGTGCACACAACTTATCGTAGTTGTGCACACACAACACCATATGCGCATGTTCGTGCACTGATGGCAACTCATGTGTGCATTGGTATTATTCTAACAATCTGTTTTTTTTTTTGAAAAAAAAAAACAATCTGTATTCTCATTAAACCCCCTACTATGCTGCTCTAACAGAAAAAAAAAAACTCATCCTATTCAAAGCCTTATACTGACGATGCATACACTATCCAAGACCAAAGTATTCCCCCACCATCAAAATTACCAATGTGTATATATTCAGTAATCTAAATGTCTACAAATTCACTCATTTGTCTTCACAGAATGGTGATTAATAGGGTCAGGCATCTCCATGTACGCAGAATTGACTGCCTTCTCTTCTCGCCTCAATGCAATGTCCGAATCCCGTCTCTGCTAGCGGTGTAAGATCAGAAGTGCGTAGTCAAATCCTACCGTAATTACAGTTCTTCAATTCCGACAAGAAATTATTAAAAAAATTAATCCACAATTAGGCTTTGATTGTATTCCCATAATTGCCCTTTTTTAAAGTATACATAGCTTTTTTAATTCCTTGCTCTCTAATAATCTAATTCGTCCGTGTGTTGTGATCCAATGGTGCTAATTTGTCCACACTTTTTATTTTAAGGGTGTTTGCATGTGAATGCAACCCTATATATACACACACACACACACACACACACACACACACACACATATATATATATATATATATATAAGTTCCCGTGTGGTTGAGTGTCTCCCGTGCGGTTGTGCGGTTAAATCTGAGCCATTGATCTTGCTTAAATCAACGTCTAGGATTACCAAAATTTTAAAAAAAAATGCGATGGCAATTTGGTAATTTTTGCATTTAAATCAAAATTTAAGGTGCGTTTTTTTCCTTCTTAAGGTGAGTATTTTTGTGCTTAAGGTGTGTGGTTTTGTACTTAAGGTGCGTGGTTTTTGTACTTAAGGTGCGTGGGGTTTTGTGCTTAAGGTGCGTGGGGTTTTGTGCATAAGGTGCGTGGGGTTTTGTGCTTAAGGTGCGTGGATTGTGTGCATAAGGTGAGTAGTTCTAGAAAATTAAGGTGCGTGGTTTTTGTGCTTAAGGTGCGTGATTATTTTTGCTTAAGGTGCGTGCTTTTTTGCTTAAGGTGAGATTGTTGAAACTTATGGTGCGTCAACCTGAAGCTTAAGGTGCGTGTTTTTCTTCTTAAGGTGCGTGGTTTTCCTTCTTAAGGTGCGTGGTGTTTTGTGCTTAAGGTGCTGCGTATGTTGTTGAAACTTAAGGTGTGTTGGTCTAAGGCTTTAGGTGCGTGGTTTACCTTCTTAAGGTGCGTTGTTTCCTTTCTTAAGGTGCGTCAGTTTGAAGCTTTAGAACACATTTTTTTTTGCAATTCCAAAGCACAACTAATATTCTTTATAAAATTTTCTCTACAAAGTCATATTTAACTGCACCTGAACCTTTCCATATATATATATATATATATATATATATATATATATATATATATATATATATATATATATATATATATATATATATATATATATATTGTAT
>NC_044925.1:10340670-10428202 GCF_003576645.1 Ipomoea triloba
TTTATATATATATATATATATATATATATATATATATATATATATATATATATATATATATATATATATATATATATATATATATATGTTGTCTATTGTAAATAGGGGTGTAAACAAATCAAATATTTTTAGTTCGATTCGTGATTCGAATTCGAATATTCTGATTCGAATTCGAATTATTTGAATACGAATCCGAATTCGAATACATATTTCGAATCGAATACAAATCAGAATGTATTTGATTCGACTATATTCAAATATATTCCAATATTGTTAGGAATAAAATGTAATAGTTTTGATGAACCAAATTATAATTTTTATTAGTCCCCTTATTTTATTTTTGAGTCTAGAGTACAATCTCCAAAGTCAAAGTCCATGTCAAAGTCATACAAATTTGAGGAGAATTAGACTTATTCAGCATGAGGTTATTTATTAATTATATGCTGTGAAAGTCATCAAAGGATGGACAAAGCATGTGCAGCACAAGCTAAAGGTCACTGGTTCGAAACCCAAGATCAACATTTTGTTTGGAGATCATAACGACGACTCAATTGTGAAAGAAGGACAACTATCAGGAAGACAAAGTGAATAGTGAAGCTGGTTCGAATTAATTTATTCAAGAAGGAGAAAATGCTACTAAGGTCATTATGAGAATAAAGAATATTTGAGAAGAATATTAACCAATGAGTTAATATGGAGTAATGGTTAGTGTTGGTCCCAAGGGGATGGGTACAAGTCTAGAGGGGTGGGGGGGTGAATAGACTTGTATAAGATTTTTGCAAATCTTTTTCGACCTCTCGTGTGTATTGGACTTAGGATGTTTAGGTCCGATACCTCACAAGATGAAGACAAAGTTTTATGCACAGCGGAAAAGTTATCCCCTTTTAATTTGCACGAGTTTGAGTTAGTTCGAGAGGTGTGGTTATATGAAATGCAGTTCGAGAGATAGTTAGCGAGAGGTAAAAACAGAAAGTAAATGCGAGAGAGATTTTTAAGTGGTTCGGCCAACCCGCCTACGTCCACTCTTCTTCTAGAAACTCCCTAGAAGGATTGCACTAAAACTTTCCTTTTTAGTACAATATCGAGCGCTTGAGCTTTGATCACGAAGCCCGCCTCAAGCCTCAGGTTTTTCGCCCCGCTTCTTGTTACTCCACCTCTCGAGCACTTGAGCTTTGATCACCAAGCCCGCCTCAAGCCTCAGGATCTTCACAAGACAACTCCCAAGTTACTCCCCCTCTTCTTGCCTTCTCCAAAGCAAGGTTGTTCCGGTTGTCACAGGTTGAGTGTAACAATCTCCAATCTGACCAAAAGCTTTCGATGGATAATCTTCCTTGTAGTGCAGCTTCGGTCACCTTCTAGATGTGTAGTAGTTTAAGCTTTGTAACTCTCTCAAAACACTAAGATGTGTTTTCTCGCTGTTATGAATATCAAGTATGATATTCTAGATTAAGCACTTGCACTTTTGAACGTTTGAACTAGACACCTCTTATGATAGCTTGAATTTTTCGAACCTTTTCTCTTGTTGTCTTGAACTTGTGTCTTCACGTCCTTATATATGAGAGTTGATGAATAATTCCGTTGGAGGGAAAATTATTCCGTTTGAAATCTGTCTCCCATACCGATCATGGGACTTGCATATATTTAGCATGTTTCATGGAGTGGTGGTCTTGTAACTTGAACCTTTTGTCTCGTAGTGAATATCCCATATTCCACTATCTTGAGTCCATACTTCATTTACTTCTTTTGGTAAAAGTTACTCTTTTTATATTCACATTGATCCTCGTTTTAGGGAATAAGGCCGACCTCTGATTGGTGCATCTTCTATCCGTTGGTTGTGGAGTTCTGACGTGGCATCCACTTCCGGCTGTTCTATTTTCCCATAATACTCTGTCAGCACCTCCTTAATATTTTATCTCCATGATATTCTTTTTTTCCAAACTTAGATTACTTTATCTATGCGTGTTAACTGTCGTTCAGTTCATTGGAGAAGTGCTAGTCTATTGAGACCAAAAATTGATGTCTCGACTACTTGATGTCTCGATCTCATGTCTCGAACTGGATTGATGTTTCGAGAGATTCCATCTCTCGAACTCTGCTTATGTCTCGAGACTTAGTTGATGTCTCGCAGACCCTTATTCCTCCAGTGATGTCTCGTGCCTTCTTCTGATCTATCTATAAGCTTACAACACGAAACTTCTAAGATGTTCAAACAAGTTCACCTTAAGCTTAAATATTTTCCGAGTTGAGCTCAATTACCCGGTTGTATTTTCGCTCTTAGTTTACTTGTCGAACTTACATGTATTCCCTATCTATCGAGACTTAGGGGATTGAACATTACATTTGGTATCATCAAAACCTATTACAGTATGTTCCTAACAATTTCCCCCTTTTTGATGATGCCAACACTATACTTATATGGCTGAGTTTCAAGAAAATAAACGTTGATTTTATTTTCAGCACATACGGTAAGTTTGACAAGGAAACTAATCTGCTTAAGCATGAAGAACAAACTCATGCAACACCCCCAGCAAAAGATATATATATTAAGATTAAGGGAATGTTTTACAAAAAAAGAACTTAGCAGAAAAGTTGAAAGAAAATAAAGAACAACATGATCGAGAATGCATGTAGACATCGAGAGCTTACTACTTGTCAGCTTTCCTCTTCTCGTTGATAGCTGCTCGTGTCTTGATGGGGTCTTTAGAGGCTACCAGATGTAGGTATTCGTCTGATACATCAAGATGAAGGTAGTTGATGAAGGCTTCACCTATGAAACTGCCTTCGATTACCCCATCTCTCCACCATTCGATGCATTCGCTGGCAGTGAAGCCACTGTGAGAAGATAAGTCAGTTTTGTTGAGAAGACTTACGATGATTCCATTTAGAAATTCTGTAGAGTCTTCCTTGATTCCCATTCTGTAATTTAGAAATTCTGTAGAGTCTTCCTTGATTCCCATTCTGTAATTTTTCATAAATGTAGAGTCTTCCTTGATTCCCATTCTGTAATTTTTCATAAATTGCTCATCTTTCTTGATTCCCATTCTGTAATTTTTCATAAATTGCTCATCTTTTTTCTCCTTGGCCGTTTGTTGTTCTTGCCTCTTTCTTCTTCTTTCTCGGTCTTCTTCTCTCCTCTTCTCCATTTCCAGTGTGCGCTGAACCCTTAGATCCTCCTTCCTCTTGGCTTCCTCCATTGCCTTGCTCATTGTTCTTGGAACTTTCGGAGGAGGTCCAGTGGTTAAGGGTTCACTGGCTACCCTTTTCTTGCTTGTGGATGTCCCTCTTGGCCCTTGATTCCCTTGATTTTCCCCCTTGTTGGCATCATCCTGACGGGAAAGAAGAGTGGACATACCTTCGAAAAGTGATTGAAGCTGGGCAGGTACTTGGCTCGACAGGTCATCGAGTAGTGCTTTGATTACGTCCTGTCGAAGTTCACTGGAGTTCTGGAAGGCTCGAAGTTCAGCTCTTAGTTCTGCCACTTCAGCCTTTGCTCCTGCAGCTTCTGCTCGAGCTTCCGCAGCCTCATTTGCGGCTCGTCGTGCTGCATCTTCAGCCCACACCGCTTGGTCGAGAAGTTCTGCATGGCTGGCTTGGGATTCACTTGTACCAGCAGCAGGCATTGATGCGTTGCGAACAACAGTGAGTATGCGCTCAATTTGAGCCATCTTCTGAGACTGATCGGCCATGAATTGGCGCATCTCGCCAACGAATGCATCTTCGGCCTGTCGATCATAGTCAGAAGTAGGAGAAGAAGGTTGAGGAGTACCGTTAGTCGGAGCGGACTTGGGTGTTTCCAGATTTCCACCCATGACTTGCAACTGTGAGTCCACCTCTCGATTGTGTGTCTGAGGACCAGTAAGAACACTGGGATTAGAGCTTGAAGGTTGCTCCATATCAGGCGCTTCCCGGTTTCCACCTGAGGGATGGATCACTTCTCGCTCATCACCTCTCGAACCTGGAACCTCAGCTTCAGCTTCTGGTAGGATTGGATCAGCTAAGGAAGGAACGTCTGTATTGGATGCTTCCCGGTTTCCATCCAATTGAGGATCCTCCTCAGTGTTACCTCTCGGACCAGAGCTGGGAACTTGATCATCTGCCGGAGGGATTGGACTTGAGGAAGGAGGTTGTGCATCGACAGGTGCTTCCCGGTTTCCACCATTGATGAGAACATCTTCCCCCTTAGTACCTCTCGAACCAGCAGGATTTGAAACTGTCTGCTCTCGTTGCTCATCTGGCTGCACCTCAGTCTGCTCAGGCGAATCAGGAATCACTATGGTTTCAGGAGCAGCTGGTGCACTCCACCTTTGCCTATCAAACATTCTGGCCGCAAAGGTGGACGCCGTGTCATCTGGGAGTACGAATGGAGATGGCCGCTCCATATAGATTGGAAAGCCCGGCAGTGTGAGCAACGGAATTTCACCCTCTCGAACTGTCTGTGCTTCGTCGGTGTCAACCGAGGGTGTGGACTCAGGAGCTGGCAAAAGTAGAACTGAGTTGGGTTCTGCCTCAAGTGCTTCAGAGGTCTCGGATTCACCTCTCGAAGTGGCTACCTATGCGTCCAGAGCAGAGTCACTGACTTGGGACAGAGGAATTGCGGCTGTTGCTATCGGATTTTCAGAATCATCTCTCGCAACTCCTGAGGTCTCTCCTGGACCTCTCGTATCTTCTACTTGATGTCCCAAGGATAAAGCAGTAGCGAGCCTAAGATCTTCTTGATATTGTGCCTCTAATTCAGGATCCACTTCAGGCTCGTCTTCTTGTTCATCAGCAACTATGCCCTTGCCTTTGTCAGATCGGCCAAGTTCATCAGCAACTATGCCCTTGCCTTTGTCAGATCGGCCAAGATTCTTCTTGGTCACATGCATTTCATGGGATAGGTCTCGAAGTTCATTGGCTGGAATCTGCATTTCATGGGATAGGTCTCGAAGTTCATTGGCTGGAATCTTGGTAAGGTTTAATGTAACACCCCAGTTCTCAAGACTTACACTTATCACGAAATCCGTAATAAACGCTGCGGAAGCTTATACATCATATCAACAGAAAACCGGGTGCTACCGCCACACTTAGAGTGAATTCTATCACCTCTTTGATAAAACTTCCACTCTCAGTGCACAGGCTAAAAGAAATTTCACTCAACATCAACACCCCAAACATCAAAATATAATATTTTAGGTATATATATATATATTAATATCAAAAGATATCTACAAGAGTTTGCCCGACGGGCTGTCATTACAAACTCCGGGTCCTCCACAACCTAACAGACTAGAGTCAACCAAAACTAAGGTTACCAAAAGATATTTACTGGGCTGACTGGGGTTGCTGGAGTATAGTCAGGGGATGCTGGAGTATAGCCTGGAGAGTAGCCTTGAGAATAGGGTGGAGAATACGGGTTTCTGCCCGACGTGTCATGCAGAATCTGACCAACAAAAGTAGGTCCCGGGCAAACATGATCAGGAGTGTTTGCCAGGCTACAGGATCCCTCACTGGATGACATCTGAAATGACGTACACGGTGAAGTGTAGTTAGCACGACGGCTAAGTAAGGTAATCCATTTGTCACTTCCATCAGGTAAAAGTTTTGACAAATATTTCATAAAGGTAAATACACATTACCAAATATGGTGTCCAGGTCTTTCATAACTGAAATCAACAGTTAATGCCATATAATTACAAGAATATAATGAGTATATAAGTCACAACACATTTCCTTACTCAAATTTCCTAGTTCATCAAACTAGGTTGCCTTTGACTTCTTTTTCATTCAGGCTAGGTTTTCAGCACTAGCCATGTCTATTACATATGTCATTGCCGCAATTATGTCCTCTAGTTGTCTTTAATTACGAAAACGCTACTTAGTTTCTGACTAGAAGCAAGAGACCTTATTGAGGATACAAGTTTCTTTGACTAGACCGAAATCGGATCTGGACATGGGGATTACGGTCCTGCCCCAAGTCTCATTCGTGATCCCTTGGACGAAGGTTCATCATTATGGTCCCTAGTTTGGCCCCACCTAGGTCCATAAAGCTGATACCAACCCGAAAATGACATGAGTATCTATACTTAAGTGTGCACACCCCCACGGCCTACGCCTGACTGAGTGATATAGAAAACTCCCCTGCGCCTGACTGAGTGACGCAGAGACTCCCTATGCCTGACGAAGTGACGTAGAGACAACTGTACATATATTGAAGAAAACCATCGGTACTATAGCCCGAGGTAATATAAATGACAAGGTCCTCTTTGACTTCCTGAAACTAAGGTTTTGAAAACATTTTCCTTCCTTTCTCATCTTCCTTGAGTCAAAATCATTTTTGGACATTTTCCACAAAATCAAGTCCCCATTTTGAAATCAATTACCATTCTCACCTTGGTTCACAAGTCTTGTCTCTCAAAACATTTTCCATCATCACCCTACACGTATGTATATATGCATACCACACAACACTTTCCACATATTTATGCATATTCACTTAAGGTACACATACCCAAATATATACATACTACAACACTTTATTTAATTATACATACATACTCATATATGTACATATATACACACATTACCCGTATATATACATATATACATAATACACGTATATACATATATACACACATACCATATATATATATATACACAACACGTATATATATATATATATATATATATATATATATATATATATGCTGCCCCATACACACACATAATATGTATACATAATACGGTACATATACTACAATTATATATACATAATGTCATACGTTATACTACTTGTACCTACTTGTTGTATACTATATAAATACATGTACATATATATACATCCTATACATATGATATATATATACTACATACACGTATATATGTATATATATATTGACATATACTATATTCACAATATAGGTAATTTGGCCTACTAACAACATAACATAACATATTTCATAGTATAGATAATTACACATACTAGTACCATAACATGACGTATACATATGTGTATTATGTAGAACATAGTCATAATCCACGTCCTTAGCATCACCTAATCACCATTAACTCACTAACTACCTCACAATTATCATTAACACATCCATAATCATACTAAGCATAATTCAGAAAATTTCAGCTTGGCGCAGTCCGAAAGATTGAGCCAGTAAAAATAGTTCCCGAACTCTTTTCCACTTGAAATTTTTATGGTAGGATCCCAACTTATAGTACTTGATGTCCATAAAAAGTTTTGGTCATTTTGGTTCGCGAATAAACACAGAAAATTCCATTTTTGCCCTTGGCAGTGTGCTGTCCGGAATTCTGTCTCTCCCTGGACCAGTTTTGGGAAAAATTCCGAAAACCATACTTACACTACTCCGATCATTATGAAATTTTATATGCGGGTTCTACACTTATAGAACTACATGTCTAAAAAAAATAGGATCAAAATACCTTACCAATTTTTTCCAATAAATCTCGGAAGTTACAGCCAGAATCTATCCTGATTTCTTTTCACTATTCTCACAAGTATAAGCCTATATGGGCATAAATACAACATATACATGCATATCCAAGCTATGAACATGTATACAAAAATATTCCCAAAGCTCCAAAACACCATGTTTCAACCAAATAATCAATTATCTAATTTCAAGTGACTAAACCAACTTAAGGGAATTCCTTACCTCAATTAGCTACTAAAATCCTTTGAAAGAGTCTTTGAGTGATTTCCCCCAAATTCTTCTTGAAACCCTAGACCAGAATCCAACATCATAACAACACAATTTAGGAAATCTAAACTTAGATTATGAATCTAGAGAGGAATATAGGACTATCTACCGAATAAAATTAACGATTTACCGAATAAATTGAAGAGGTGTGAAGGAATTGGCTATGGTGGTTGAAGCTTGGATGAAGAAGATGATGGAAATTTCTCTTCCCTTTTCCCTTGTGATTATTTCGGCCAAATGGCCAAAATGGGAGGAGAAAAGTCTTTATAAATCAAGATAAAATTTTTGGGATCACAATTGGGTGACACATGTCAAATTCCTATTGGTAACTTTAAGAAAATATCTCAATTTAGACAGTTTGGGGTCAAAACAGATGAATTTTCGGTAGAAAATAATTTAAATAGAATATTTCTTGAAACCACAAATTTATTCCAGTCAAAAGCTCCAAATTGGGCTAGGTTCAGTTCACTGCGGGAATTTCGCGGTGTACGATCAGAAATAAATTTTGACCCTTATACTCCGTCCAAATTCAACTTAACTAAGCAGGAAGTTCATACTTAGTCATAATATGCTTAATAGTCCATTTCCTAGGAAATCCGAGCTGAAAATTCGTCCTCGAAAATTTTACGGTTCGTGACCGGCACGAACGATCGCAGCTTAATAATAACTATATTTCCTTATAAAAATCCTTTTGACGCATCGGTCACTCATCTCAGGAATGTCATAGCTTAAAGACATATTTCTCGAACCTTAATCTTATTCGAAAAGACGAGGGGTTACATTTAACCAGTTCAAAGCAAAGATCTCCTCAGCCTCCATAATTGCTGCTAGTGCAATCAGTTGATCAAAGGGGCCTGTTTTCCAGTTGATCCATCGGAGTACCCTGGAGAAATCATCCAAACTAGGCACGTCTTCAACACGTTGATCCAACTGAGAGGTTACTTCGTCATTCAGATCATGAGGCTCAGCAGATAGGATTTCTGTCTCTGATGCAGCTTCCACTGTCTGCACATCGATCTCTCGATTGTGCTCCGAGAGATCGCCACCCAACCCAACATCTGCTATGGCTCTAGCTATCGATCCTTCAACTTGAGCAGATTCAGTGGGTGTCAACTCCACATTTTGAGCACTTTGCACTGGGTCCCTGACTATAGTGCCTTGATCAACAGCAGCAGTTTCCGAAACGTCAGCTCGAACATACTCTGCTGAAACTGCTATCTCTCGTACCACCTCTCGTGGTTCCTCAGCATCACCCTGCACTGGATCACTGATCCCAGTGCCTTCAAACTCTCGAGTCTCCTCTCGAGACATATCCACAGACTCATCAGCAGCATCAGCATCATTATCAACATGCAAATCAACAACTATTTCACCCGACATGGAACTAGTAGGGGGCACTCTCTCAACCTCAGCGGCCATTGTAGCCTGAGGTTCCCACTGGGCTTGTGCCCTGTCCTCAAACGGTACTGGAATCACAGAGGGTGTCACCTCTCGAGTCTTGGTAACAGCATTAGAGTTACCTTTCTTAGTCTTCTTAGGTAGAACAACCCTCTTAATCAATACACCCAGTGGTGTATCATCAGAATCCTCCTCGACAGATTGGGCTTTCCTCTTGCCCTTTCCCTTAGGCTTTGAGGGAGAGGGTGCAATCTTTACACCCTTGGACTTTGGAGCTTGAGATTTTGTCCTACCCATATAAGTATTACGATGAATCTCTCTCCCTTCCCTCAATTGCAAACCCTTCAAACCCAACAAATATTGAACAACAAAACCGAAACCAACCTTTTTATTAATCGACTGGTTGGTGTTTGAAATTGAGCCTTGCACTTGTTGCTTTAGAAAGTTGAAGATGATGTGCGCCCAGTCCATTTAAACGTTGTTCCAGATGGCATGGAGGATTTTGAGGATGTCCAGATTGATCTCATCGGTTCCAGATGCCTTACTGAGGATGAATTTCATGATGAGATCAGCTGCAATAGCAAACCTCTCCTTCAGATGATATTTGCGGAGGGCAGAGGTTGCGCTGGACGGTGCATTCTCCAGTCGGATTTTGTCCCAAAAAGCTTACTTGTCCAGATTGTAATCCGAGAGGTGCTTGACTGCCTCCTCTGATGCAGCAAAATCGAATGCTGCCTTTAGGTCACCAACAGATGTCGTGATGTCAATCTCAATGAATCGACTCTCAATCTTGCCCTTTGTGACCTTAGCATTCGCGAACTATTCGGTGTAGTCGAGGTCGTGGATGGTTCGATAATCATGCGTCATGTATTTCATGAGCCCGACCTTTTCGAACTTCTTGAGGACTTTCTCCGTCTGCTTTGGGTTCGTCGAGTGGTTGACGAATCCATCTCTGTCAAGGATACTCCCCGCCTTGACTTGCTTGATGAGAGTTCGAATATGGGCCAACTCTTTCTGGTAAGCTTCAGAAGATGAGGTTGAAGAAGATGATTCGGACGCCATTGTTGATAGCTTGGTGTTTTGGAGGGAATGTGTACAGTGTTTGTAAATTGGGGATTTTGGATATTCGGTTTGAGCTTGAATTCGGGTAAGGATGATGGATTTGGCTTTTATATCTTGTGGATTTGGGTCGAATATATGGGTAGGGTTGAGAGTTTGACCCGATAGGTGATCCCGGTTGATTTAAAAAAGGTGAAAGGTCAGAAATACCCTTTTATAACGGTTAGGATTGGCTGAAACAGTATGTACCTCTTTTAAAAACCCATAGTAAAACTTATTAGTATCATTATCATTGCCTATGTAGTACATAGGCAGCTGTAACTTTTGTATTGGAAATGCAATATAAGATTTCAATATTGAGGGTATTAGTTTTTTTTTTTTTTCATAAGTGCATAGGAATTTGTTTGAAACCTTCATTCTGTTAATATAGGGGGGAAAGACATATTCCTTAATGCCTTGTTATACATTAAACTTTGTGGTCAATTCTGCCCTATAATTTAATACTGTAATAAAACAACAGTGCCTTACATTTGTGTAGATAGTACATAACTTTGTTTAATCTTTGATGCTTACACTGTGGTCATAATTGTATTGATTACTATTTCTTGAAATAATATCCAACTTGCACTGAAAGGGTGGAAAATTTGAATGAGAGTAGATGATGAATTAAGCCTAGTTGGATCAAGTTGCAGATATTAGTAATGTATCTGCAAGTGTAGTTTGTATTGTTTTTTCCTTAACCTTTTTAGTTTGTTGTTCTACACTTTAAACTAAATGTGTTGGTCAGTGTAGGTAACCTCAACAACCTATCCACTTGAAGAATTCTTGGTAGCAGAGAATTAGATGCTACAATGAGGAGCCAATTTGTAGAGAATAGAAAATCAAATTATCTAAACTGAGAGGTAAAATTCCCCTTATTCATGAAACACCTATTTGATATTAATTTTTTTTTATATCTAAGAAACATAGCATACATGCATAACATAGGATCAGCTGCCGATAGAAAATTGCTAAGTTAAATAGCAGCAAAATGCAGCAACCCTAATAAGAACTACTTAAACAATCTTTTACAAAACAGATAGAAGTCCAATAACAACATCAAACCATACATAGAGTAAAACTAACCAAACTGAACATCTTTTTCCTTGATTGCCAAAGTCCTACGCCCCTTAGGAACCGCTACATTAGTGAAATCTTCAATTAGACACCTCTTAACAGGATTTGGTACAGCATCATGTGTACCATTTTGAGAATCTTCCCTTAAGTTCAAAGCATCCACTTCATTCACACCATTCCCAGCTACTAAGTCAGCTTCATTCACCTCTACTAAGTCTTCATAAGCATCCCCAAGTTGACTACATCATGTCCAATAAAGAAATCCTAAAAAGAAACCATAACACTGTAAATTTTAGCTTGAATAGGAAAAACTATATAGTTTAAGTTATTACTCTTAGTCTTTGAATTAATTAGTTTAGGTAGTTTAATTATTTGAAAGTAAGTTGGAAGATTTCGGCAAATTATTTAGCTTATTTAGTTTATTTGTTGGATTTTAGCCATTCTATGAGTTGTATTTTACCCTATAAAAAGGGGCAAATTATTGTGTGGACCATGGTTCACGTAGTTATGTGGACCATGAATATCAGGTACATTTTTATTATACTAAAAGTATATTATTTTTGTACTGAAGGTACATTATTTGATAGTATATATAAAATAATGTACTTTCAGTACTTAAATAATGTACTCTAAAATAATGTACTTTATGTACAAAAATAATGTACTTTCAGTATATTAAAAATGTACTTTTTATTTATGGTCCACACAGCTGTGTGGACCATGGTCCATGCAATAATGATTGATAAAAAGGGGAAGCAATTTCAATGAGAGGGGAACATATATTCAATATCAAAAAGGGTCAAAGGCAGTTTTGGGTCTCAAGCAAACCCTGTGTTTTCTTCTTTTCCTTTTCCAACTATTATTCTTTGTCCATTTTTCCTTATGTTGTCTTGCCCGTGACGGGAGAACATAACATCTTGTATCTGTGAAATTATGAGAATATTTGCACCCGTTCTACCCTATGATATTATAGAAATGGAGGTATATAATATTTTTTTTGTTCACAACTTAGGCCAAGTTGCAAATAATTTCAGTATTTATTTGTTTATCCTTTCTTTCGACCTGAGCATTCTAACATATATCATATATGTACATCTATGTTGAAAAAGTATTGTCTTTTGGTGTTCAGGTCATTTTCCATTAGATTATAGCATCGCTTGAATAGTTATATTACATTCATAGTAAATGCTATAGTAAGGCTCTAGGAGTTTTTGAAGTCGTTGAGAAGTACAGGTTGTGTGTGATGCTATTGGATTTTGACTATATGTTAGATGTTAACGTTTTCCAACTGTTTCTCAAAATCATCAGGTATCTCTCCACATGAAACCTTTAGTTCTTATTGTTGTTTCAATGTTGGCCATATTAGCTCCCGGCCGGTAATGGTTATATATGCACATAAGCTTTTATGTAAATGGCACATTGTTGTCCAACTATGATTTTCTTCAGATTTTATACTAATCTTTCAAAACACATATGATTACTTATAGTTAACTTTTCTGATGTAATCTAGAGAGGTAGCTATACAATTGTTCATACCATATAGCATATAATTTTTATATAGACAGTTTTCTTCCTTGGATGCTTACACACTATAATATAATATTCTGCTACATTATACATATGTACTCTTTAACGAGTCTAGAATTGACCCTCTTCACTTTTGATCAAGCTTCAAGCATACCAATGTTGTATTAAGATACAAGGTAGACATCATGTCTCAGCTCATAGAAGAAAGAGATGAGGCCTCATTAGATTTTCAATTGTCCATTCTTGATAGCCTCACCTGAAAATCTAGTGAGACTTCATCTCTTTCTTCTATGAGCTGAGACATGATGTGTACCATGTATCTTAATACAACATTTGTATGTTTAGGGCTCGATCAAAAGTAAAAGGGTCAATTCTATGCACTCATTAAAGAGAAAATGTACACTTAGGTAAAAATATCAAAAGATCACCAAAATTATATGCTATATAAACAAGTATATGAAACCTATATGTTTAGCATCATGAACAACTAGAAAAAATTGTGTAGCTACCACTCTAGATTGCATCAGAAAAGTTAACAAGTAATAATAAGTGTTTTGAAAGTTCAGTATAAAATTTTAAGAAAATCATTGTTGGACAACAATATGCCATTTACATAAAAGCTTATGTGCATATATAACCCTTACCGGCCAGGAGCTAATATGGCCAACGTTGAAACAACAATAAGAACGAAAGGTTTCCTGTGGAGAGATACCTGATAATTTGAAAAACAGTTGGATAACGTTAACATCTAACACATAGTCAAAATCCAATAGCATCACACACAACTTGTACTTCGCAACGACTTCAAGAACTCTCAGAGCCTTACTATAGCATTTACTATCAATGTAATATAACTTTTCAAGCGATGCTATAATCGATGGAAAATGACCTAAACGCCAAAAACAATACGTTTTCAATATAGATGTACATATATGATATATGTTAGAATGCTCAGGTAGAAAGAAATAATAAACAAATAAATACTGAAATTGTTTGCAACCTGGCCTAAGATTTGAACAAATAAAGTATTATATACCTCCATTTCTATGTTTATCATAGCGTAGAACTGGTGCAGATATTCTCATAGTTTCATAGATACAAGATGTTATTTTCTCTCGTCACGGGTAAGACAACATAAGGAAAAATGGACAAAGAATAATAGTTGGAAAAGGAAAAGAAGAAAACACTGGGTTTGCTTGAGACCCAAACTTCCTTAGACCTTTTTTGAGATTGAATTTTTGTTCCCTTTCATTGAAATTGGTTCCCTTTTTATAGGGTAAAATACAACTAATAGAATGACTAAAATCCAACCAATATACTAAATAAGCTATGTAATTTTGCTGAAATCTTCCAACTTACTTTCAAATAATTAAACTAATTCGAAGACTAAGAGTAATAAGTTAAATACCCCCTCCATCATATTTTACCTGTCCTACTTTTCTTTTTAGTTTGTCCTAAAATGTTATCCTCTTTTCAAAATTGAATATCATCAGCATTCTACTTTTCTCAATTTACTTAAAAGCTTATCTACTGTCAGTAGAAGGTTTGGTAGTAAACATATACAATTTTAAATCATACACACATTTCTCCTTAATTAAAGAATAAAGTCTTTAATTCTTTATTACTCGATCTCTAGATTTTAGTGTCCCTGTTATGGGTTCTACGTCACAGGCCTGGTGGAATTGTAGAAAAAGGGAATGGAAGGAAAAGAACAATTGTGAAAAAAGGATAAGCTGAGTTTTCTTGAGTTCCTGAACTCCCTAGCCCTTTGATTTGGGATTAAAACTTTGCTTACTAATATTGAAATTGATACTCCCTTATATAGGGCAGTACAAGAAATCAAAAACTGATCTAATTACTAAAACTAAGTTAAGAAGCTTTCTAATACTATAACTTTCTAAACTATGATATAGTAATAAACTAACAACTTTCTAAACTATAATATGGTAATGAAATAGAACTCCTTCATTACTGCATCTATGCTGATATGTTTCTGCGAACATAACCACGCTCCCATAATGCATCAGTCCCTAAGTCATGGGAAATCTGCTTGTTTTATACCGTCACTTGTTGTTATACATTGAGTTGTACCTATATATGATGAATATTTTTGTGTGCGCGCGGTGGGGGGGTGGGGGGGTGCTTTATTTTATATTCTAGCTTGTTATTGCAGAATTCTTTTTTTTTTTTTTCTACAATAGAGCTAAAATGCAGGAATGTGATGATACCCATTCTGCATTGGGATTGATGTATGTATTTTCTTTTTCAAGAATAAGCGTAGTTATTTCATTAAATCATAACATAAAATGTTTACAATAACGATCAATGAAATGGTAAATCATTCCTTACAGTCAGACATAAAGACAACTTTTCTAGCTATGCTATAGAAAACTTGAATCGCAAACAGTTTCATAACTTGGAAGCTAGGTTCCTTCAAGGAACTTGAAGCTTCATCAACGATTTAGGTCTTCGTCTTCATTCTTGACAATATCACCGTCTCAGAGTACACACCTGATCTGTAATTTGACCAGACTTTCAAAATGCAACAAAAGGATAGGAATGTTATGCAAATATGCAAGACTTATGAGAAAAAGAAAAAGGACAGTGACTTAATTTTTTAAACAAGTTTACAAGTTCCAAGATAGACATCTAATCAACCTGCTCATCGCAACATGCAAAGATAAAGCCGAAGTCAGAAAACAGTAACACATGTCAGACGACAGGTATTTTTTCACCGACGACTGTAACCAACACTAACAAATGTCAAACAAGTGGGCCACAAGAATAGTATCACAGTTGTACTCTAATCGGCTAGAGGCAGAACGACGCCATTGGAAAGGGCAGAATAGCGAATTCCATTTGCAACGAACACCTCCTCATGCGCAACGTACAAATTTTTTCGCTTGAAAATGCCTTGGGCGAAAATTAACTGAGTCTTTATATTATTCACAGATACTAGTTACTACACATGCATTGCGCGAATAGTCTAATGCCCAATGTGTATTTTTAATTTAGTGTTTCATAATTTTTCAAGTTATCTTTCAGTATACTGACATATATCAACACAAGATTATCAAAATTTCCGGTTTGACAAGAAGTTTATTCACATACACGGAGATCCTCCTAAATGGCAAATACAATAGTGAAGTAGAAATGCATAAAGAAAAAGAATGCAGAATGATACATCATAAAATTTCAATTCTCAAATAATTAACATGAGAGATATAAAATGTGTAAAACTACAAATTTTGCAGTTCAAATCATGATAGGTCAGTGTGGTTAGCAAAAGGAGACAAAGTAAGAAGAAGCATATGGTGTTACCATTACATATTCAAGAATTGCTATGCGTGTTGAATGGTGTTAATCACCAAGCAACCGCAAATGTTAAACCTACGTTTAGGATGAGTTTCATAAATGGAATATGCAATTCAAGGAGCAAAACTTCGTAATATTTTATACCAAAAGAGCTACATATCTGTCCACAAATGGTTTCAAAAAAGAGTTTGACATCTGCTTGAGTAACCTGGATTTGAATGAATATACAACCCTTAATCTATGACTATTTTTTAGTAGATGTTAAGCAAACTCATCAAAACTAAATATTTTTAAATCCTTAGTTACCTTATCAGTGTTTGTACAATATATAGTTCTTGCACACATCTCATTTTCATCTTTAGACTAAATATCCCAGAAGAAGATAAATAAAAACAAATAAAATAAAAAAGGGAAGTAAATAAATTGATTGCAATTAAATGACATAAATGCTTTGTAATTCAGGAGAGACCTAGCAAGCAAACTCAGATCAGTCCCCTGAATTTACTTCTAGAGCACAGTATTGCAGCCAATTCCAAATAAAAGAGAAAAAGCAGTATAGCACTGAAAAACCTATACAAATCAATGGGGGAAATTAAAACCCATAAAGAAATCAAAGCAATGGTTCTAGAATGCAAAAGAAATAGTCTGAAAACACAGTCAAATAACTGCAAAAGATCATGACTTCTATCCCAGAATCCTCCTAATCACACATTCTCCAAAAGATCATGACTTCTATCCCTGAATTTACGATGGCGATTTTTTAACCTACATATCCGACCGAAATTAACGGAACATACACATATAAGTTTTGGTAATCAAAAGAACGAGACTATGCACCATCCACAATAATTATTAAATAATTTTACACTAAATTAAACTGATCTAACTTACTAAATAAATGGTTCAATCTTCACAAAACACACTAAATAGACATACAGTACTAACTACTAAAATCACAAATTCACAATCTGACAAATTAATGGTTCATAGTTTCATACCACTAAATAAAAGTCAGTCATGCGTGGTACGCCCATACAGCAATACTGCAAATCTACCATAGTTCATTAGGAAAAAAAAATGAGAACTGAGTGAGAAATAGGGCAGTGGTTGTTGCTGAGACGCTGAGTGGTAGTGGCCTTTTCCCTTTTATATAATTTTAATATTATATATATATATATAATGTGTCGGTTATTCGGTGACCGCGGTTTTTAAAGATTGATAACCAATAAATAACCCAATGGCCGAATAACCAAATTTTTTTTGACCTTATAACCGATAACCGAAATTTTCGGTCGGTTCGGTTATCAGTTTTTTTGTAATTATGCTCACCCCTAGTTCTAGGGCCAATTCTTATAAATAACATATAAATTTTCACCAAGTTTGAAACCTTTATATGGGTTGCCAATTCTATTTGCTTCGAAAAGTCCTTTCATATTTATCTTTATAAGCACCTTACTATATCTTATTTAAATAAGTTCAGAAGAGCTTTTAAAAAGTCGCAAGCTCGTTTCATAAGCCTATACAAGCATAGTAAGGCACGACTTGCACGAGCATCAGTGCATGTAGCACTAGAATTGCTGAAAATAAGTTCATCCAAGCAGGACCTTAAATTGTGTTGTCAGTTACCTAGGAGAAAATTCAATATTAGTGAAAATGAATTGTTTAATTTTCAATTTTAAATCTATTATTGTGTATTTTTGGTTACTTTACTTAGGCCATCCCTACCAATGGTTATTGCCAAGGATATTCACAAGTTTCAAGGGAAGCCAAAGAGTCGCGCGTCAGGTGCACTTTGTGCGCCCAACAGGCACGTCAGTCGCGCCTGACGCGTGACTGACTACTTGTTTTTTTTTTCTTTTCAAATATGATTTGTATTTTTTTTTCCTCCCTTCTCATTTTCTCTTTCCTAATCACACTTACAAAAACTCCTTAAAAACCGCGAAATAACCCTGTTGACACTGAAAATTCAAATAATATTATCGGACCGTGACAGATAATGGGTTATTAAATTAATTGCTTTAATTAATTAAATTGGACTAATGTTTATTTAATTGGGTTGATTAAATAGCCCAATAAATAATTGGTTGGTCCAATTAATTGATTTAAAGTAATTGTTGCTGAACTGCTAGCCCAAATTGAAGGAATATTTAATTGAGTTGGACCAGGCTATTGGATCAATTGGGCTGCTCAAATTGACGGGCTTTGATTTGGTTTGGCCCATCAACAATATATGTGGATCATATAATTTTTGAAGAAATTGTGAATGTTATAAATTGGTTCAAAAATATAAAATCATGAACCTGGACGTGATAGTGTCCCGATACATTCCTTATATTTAATTCAAATAATTAAATTAAATATAAGAATTATCCAAATAGATAGAGTTGGTTAGATTTTTCCAACCAACTCACCACTATAAATAGTGGTCTCATTTTTGAAGAAAGGGAGCTCTGAAGATCTGCATAGCGAAGCTCTGCCGAAATCTCGCCAGAATATTGTCTGGAACACGCCTGCAATTTATTTGCACCAAGGAACCCTTCTAGTTCGCATATTTCGAACTATGCATACTTCCAGTTGGCATACTTCCCACTCGGTACACTTTCAGTTCAACATACTCTGAACTCGGTACACTTCCAGTTGGCATACTTCCAACTCGGCACCCTTCCAGTTGACATACCTCCAACTTGGTACACTTCCAGTTCAGCATACTCTGAACTCGGTACACTTCTAGTTGGCATACTTCAAACTTGACATACTTCCAGTTGGCATACTTCCAACTTGACATACTTCCAGTTGGCATACTTCCAACTCGATACACTTCCAGTTCAACATACTCTGAACTCGGTATACTTCCAGTTGGCATACTTCCAACACGGTACACTTCCAGTTCAGCATACTCTGAACTCGGTATACTTCCAGTTGGCATACTTCCAACTCTGCATACTTCCAGTTGGCATACTTCCAACTCGGTACACTGCCAGTTCAGCATACTCTGAACTCGGCATACTTCCAATTGGCATACTTCCAGCTCGACATACTTCCAGTTCAGCATACTCTGACCTCGGCACACTTCCAGTTGGCATACTTCCAACTCGGCACGCTTCTAATTCGCCATACTCCGAATTCAACATGCTTCCAATCGACATACTTCCAGTTCAACATATTCTGAACTAGACATACTTCCGATCAACATACTTCTAGTAGAGAATCAGAGGACTTCTATACAGAGATTGTACCCCATTTATCGTTTGATACATACTACTTATTGTAACCGATGCTTTGAATTTTGAATATATACAATTCAAGTTTTTCGTGTTTACATATTTTAGCACGCCCAGTGGGACAACTCTGCCTCTCATCTCTCTACTACTAAGCTACCTCTACTAGCGTATTCAATGGCATCGAACAACCCCATGTTCAAGAAGACCTATGCCCAGGCTACCCACTCCAAGTCTGCGCCTCTAGTCGGCTCGGGCGTTGCTCAGAAGGCGCAAGGTCCGCTGACCAGAAACCGCGTCAAGAGCTCGGGGGTCCAACTGCTTGAGCCTCTTGACATGACTCGAAGAGTGGTTCGAAGAATCAACAATGCCCTAGCTGCCCCAAAGGCAACTACCTATGCTGGGAGTCCGCCCTCTTCTAGGGGAGCTACTGCTGGTGCTAGTCCAACTTCTATGCAGGGGAATGCCAGTAGTGGGAGTACATCCCCCGTACCCCCGCCACATCCATTATGGAAGGCTGCGCCTGAGTGGACGCATGTTTACAATGTCATGCCTGCCATGGCAACTAACACTGAGTCCGTGGAAGATCAATTAGCTAGAATTGCTAAGACTCTTGAAGCAATGACTACACTCCTGCAAAACCAAGATAAACGGATCAACACCCTTGATGATAGGGTAGGAAGCATCATGGAGGGGCAAGGAAGTTGTGCTCCAGGAAAGTAGCCCGAGGGGCAAGAAGAGGTCGTTCAGCAACCACAACTTCCTACTAGCCCTGCAGTGGGAGAAACTACTTCTCACTTGCCTACAACTGAGAAAACTATACCAATCACCGAATGGATGATACCGGTGGATCAGTTGAACGACTACATAATGGGGGTTATCAAAGGCAAGTTGGATGGAGGCCAACCCTCATACTCCTATGCTAAGCCCTACACACAAAGGATTGAGGAGTTGAAAATGCCCTTCGGTTATCAACCTCCTAAGTTCCAGCAGTATGATGGCAAGGGAAATCCTCGACATCACATTGCCCACTTTGTGGACACATGCAATGATGCGGGGACTTATGGCGACCTGTTGGTAAAGCAGTTTGTCCGTTCCTTAAAATGAACTGCTTTTGATTGGTACACTGACCTTGTGACACCCCAACTCTTCACAAGCTGAGATAGCTAAAACTTAACACAAAAGCTGCCCATCTCAACCATAAAACATAACATAGCGGAAGTGAATTATAACCTAAGGGGTATCATGCCACATCTAGGTAAGAAAACACGGCCTAGATGCACAGGCTAACCAAAAACTGAAACCAAATAGTATATAAATCCTCAAACATATCCAAAGCATCCAAGATCTAAAACAAGAGTATATAGAATCTCATATTGGCGCACAGGCCCAAAACATAAGTCTAAAAACATAACAAACTAGTCTAAGCCGGCTCATACGGATATATCTCTATCGCGCTCACGCTTAGACTTATTGCATACCTGGAAAACATACAAGAAACCATTAGCAAAAGACTGCTAAGCAACCACCATTCACACCCGCAAGGAAGTATAGATATAGAGTAAGTTTGTAAATAGGTTTACGCACCCCTATAGAATATACACACCAACGAACTGTTCAAGTTTAAATCAGATACTCAACAACAACACGCTGAATGAATATATAAACCAAGACTCCTCATCAATACCAACGTCCAACCGAATCACAAACTCAACCGAATACTCATAAGAAACAACCAAACGGCGATATATCAAAGAATAACCAAAAATCAACAAGATACAATACAACTCAAGAGTCAACAAGGAACCAAACAGACCTCAACCCAAGGATAAGCACCAAAACCTCAACTTCCAACCCAAGCACCAATTCTCACACCAAACACCAAGCCCGAAAGTTAGTTCACAGGGGTAAGAACCCAATCACAGGGACCGAAGTCCAATCACATGGGTATAAACCCAAACACAAGGGCGAAAGCCCAAGCACAGGGACGAGAGTCCAATCACAGGGATGATAATCCAATCACAGGGACGATAGTCCAATCACAAGGACGATAGTCCAATCACAAGGGTAAAAACCCAAGGCTAGTTCCACAGTTAGTTCACCCTCAAACAGCCTAAGAGATACTCAAAGATTCACCACTCCATATCCAACCATAGCCTCAACCCAAGCACAAACCACCACAGTGTTCATCTCAGATTATGAACACAACAAACTCCCAGAGAGTACAACCAAGAATTCAACCAATCCAACAGACTCATATAACGAACCAAGAGATATGAATAAACACTCCAAAAGCATGGTAAAATACTCAACAAGGTATCCCAATAAAAATCCAGAATCAAAGGTGGAACAACCAAACAACAGATCACAGGACAACTCACTGGAACCAGAGTCCAAGAAGACCTGGCGGAACAGAGTAGCGGAACTCCCCCCTCCGCCACCCTTCTCCGCAAGAAGCACACGGAGTACACCGGCGGAAGACCTTCCCCCGCCAACCTCCACCGCCACACTCTTGCGGAAGACTCTAGCGGGACACATTATACCGCTAGGGTGCACCGCAAGAGCAAACCCAACGCACTATTCCCAGACTCATATCAGAATACGAATGTTCATTTCCAGAATACAAAAATGAGATAAGATTGTCCAGATTACATCTCCCAGAAGCCAAATAAACATGGAATCCATACCCACAAATGTTCATAAACATCAAGATGCAAAGGATCAAGAACACAAGTTCATAAATCCATCCAAATAACTCACAGACAACCAAAATAGGCTAAGCAGCAAAGAATTTCACAGGATTCCAATACACCAAATAATATCCATAGATTAAGAGGGTAAAATAGATTTTAGTGGACATGATGGTTACCTCTTTGGAGCACACTTCAACCAAGAACCCTCAAAACTCCCTACAAAGCTTCACCTCCACCTTGATCATCTTTTCCCAAAAGATCCCCAAAAGAACAACATAAGAACTTGTATAAATATTATGAAAATAACATGATGCAAGGTATATTCCTAAAGATAAACACTTACCCAAGCCCAATCAATCCTAACAGAGCAAACTTGATCTTGGATCTTGAAGAAGAAAGTGTAGGATTTACTTAGGGTTCTTTAGAAGTGGAAAGAATAGGATGAAATGTATTTGCAGGAGGATGAAAAGGGAAATAGGGTTGGAAGTACAAGGCTTTTATATTAGTAGGGAAAGATCATTACATATATTATGTATGTATCAACTAGGGTAAGACATGAAATAATGGGCCCTTATAAAAAGAAATGGGTCTCACATTATGTATTATACTACTAGTTGTAGGAAATTAATCATTTAAGAATTAAATATATATATATTGGGCCATTATAAAATGCTCCATAGAAATTGTAAGGATTCAATAAAATAAATAAATCCCTTACAAGAATTAAATCAAGAATTGGGCCTTTTGAATAAAATAATTAATTCCGGGTTCAAGAAATATATATATCAATTGGAAAGACTAAGCCCAATTAAATCAAATAAATCACCCGGCTGAAACGATTACCGGTCTCAAGGCTTGAACGAATTTACGGGGTGTTACAGACCTCGAGCCCGGTTGCATTGATAATTGGCACGATATAGAGCGTGAGTTCTTAACCCGCTTCTATAGTACAAGGAGAAGCGTAAGCTTCTTGGAACTCACCACCACTGTCTAGTGGGAAGGCGAACGTGCCAGTGCTTACATTGAAAGGTGGAGGGAATTGTGCCTAAATTGCAAGGAGAGGATATATCAAACTTCTGCTATAGAGATGTGCATCCAAGGCATGCACTTCGAACTCTCCTATATCCTACAAGGGATTAAGCCAAAGTCCTTCGAGGAGTTGTCCAGTCGTGCTCACGACATGGAGTTGAGCATCGAAGCTAGGGGAGGGCTCAATGTATTAAACTTGCCCAACTCCTCCAAAGCTCCTGCATATCAAGAATTCAAGAGAGGAAATAAACCCTTTCCGAAACAGGAAAAGAAGGAGGCAATGATTGTGAAGGCTACACCAATGACAGTCTTCACTAAAGCAAATGAAAGGCCTAGGTCGAGACCATCTTCTGGTTCGTCAAGGAGAGGTAAGAGGCCAACTCTTGAAGAAAGACAGGAGAAAACATATCCTTTTTTTGGATTCTGATGTATCTCCCATGTTCGATGAGCTACTCAAACTTAGGCTCATTGAATTTCCTGAAATGAGACGCCCTGATGAGGCTTCAAGGGTGAATGACCTAAATTACTGCAAGTATCACCGCCTTCTAGGTCATCCGATTGAGCAGTGCTTTATCTTCAAGGATAAAGTTATGGCACTGGCCAGAGACGGGAAAATTGAGCTTGCTGATGCCGGCGCAAGCACGAATCAGATCTCAATTACACTTGGACGATTTGCTCCTTTGTGTGTTGAGAAGGAACATGGAGGGCAACGAAAGCGTTCACTCCTGTTCACGGTTAAACATGCTACTGGTCAAAGTTCAAAACCACAACAAAATGATAACACACCTGAAGGAAAATGGGTGATTGTCACTCATAGAAAGAAGAAAAGTGAGCATGTCAGACATCCAAGGCATACAGTGCAGAGTTGGGTTGCAAAAACCTCAACAAATGGCCATGCCCGTAGATCAAAGATGAAGGGGCATGTCAAGTAGCCACGAGCACCAGTTTCTTTGGCTCAATATATGCCAAAGGGATTTAATCTTCAAGGGGCAGGCAATATTAGCTCCTGCCTAAATACTAATGATAAGCAAGTGGATGCAGGAGAATGTTCATCTCCTAAACACACTGAAGATGAGGAAGTGCAAATGCATAGGGCAACTTCCTACTCCGCAGAAATTACCTTCAAGGATGAAGACTTGTTACTTGGAGGTGTGCCACACAATCGCCCACTGTTTGTCGAAGGCTACACACGGGGGCAAAAGCTCAAAAGAATTTTAGTTGATCAAGGTTCAGCCGTTAACATCTTATCCCTCCGAGCCCTAAAAGACCTTGGTGGATCTTCAGATGAGCTCGCCCAAAGCCATCTAATGATACAAGGCTTTAACCAAGGAGGGCAAAGAGCAATCGGCATCATCAACCTTGATTTAAAGGTTGGGGGCCTAAGTTCAAGTGTTGTCTGCCATGTCATAGAGGCGGGGACATCTTATAACTTGTTACTCGGAAGGCCTTGGATACATGAAAATGGGGTGGTTCCCTCGTCTTGGCATCAATGCTTTATGTATGAAAAGAACGGCGTGATTGAAAAGGTAGTCGCCGATGAAAGCCCGTTCGCAGAGGTTGAGTCTTACTTTGCGGATGCAAAGTTCTATATAAAGAAACAGGTGTTTGTGGAAGATGCCCAGAAAAGCAATGACAACCCGCATTCCCAACTAAAGTCAAAGGGAAAGGAAGTTGTGGAAGTGGATCAACACACTACAAAGCTCATCTTCCCGCTTGCAAGAATTGACACACTTAAAATAGATGAAGCGGACCAAGTCTTGCCCACCAAGCGTACTGAGGGTTTTGACCCTAACGCTTATAAGCTTCTAGCTAAAGCTGGCTATAATCCTAATGAGCCTCAGAAGTTGGGAACACTTATCCCCGAAGCCGGTGGCAGAGGCAAGGCAAATCAACAAGAGCCCCATGTACGCAAAGGGTTGGGTTATGTCCCCCCCTAAACCTATGCGAATATTTATAAACAGGGCTGCGAGCAATTGTATCTCGACCTGAGTCATGGAAAGTTAATGAATGACTCGTCCACCAAAAATGCAGCACGTGGTTAAACTGCTAGCGCGTCTCGCTTTGTCTATGGGTGGGCCCAAATCATAGGCGCTCCTGGCCCGCATGAGTTAAAATTGTGAACGGCTCTACCTAAAAAAAAACATTTGAACTACGTTTGACTTGATCTCCTTCATAGGAGTACGTAGGCAGCTTAGAAATCAAATTATCTAAGTTCAGTCATAACAAAAACAAATCCAATTCATGTTCCAGGGGTAGTATATCGAGACAATCATTCAAAAAGGCAAATGAGAGGTATTCCATTGTCAAGAGGTTGGAAAGGAACAACAAAAGTCTAGCGACAAAAAAAAAAAAAAAAAAAAAAAATATATATATATATATATATATATATATATATATATATATAATACAAAACAAACTAAGAGAAAAGAGCATCAATCAACGAAAAGCCTAAAGTTAAGCATATCAATTTTGTAGGCTTCCAAGTCTCCTCTCGCCTTCTTTAGTTTCTTTGCATCTTCTTGCGTCATTATATCCAGTTTCTGAATGCGAGTTACTTCGGCTCCAGCCTCCGAAACTGTAGTCTTGGCAGTGCCCAAATCATCCGACATTTTGGTAATCAAAGTGTCACAGTCCTCCTTCGTGGCACGAACCAACTTCAACTCTTGCTCTAGTTCAACTTCTCTATCTTCCGCGGCTTTAAACGCTTGATGTTGCTTCAATAAGTCTTTCTTAAGTCGCGTGACCTCATCCTGGGCATTCTTGAGTTCTTCCTTAGCTGTAGACAATGACATACTTTGAGACTCACTCGACGTTTTCTCCGAAATCGCAGACCTTAGTTCATCAAACTCATGAGCTCGTCTGAAGACTTCCTCTACTCTCACCTTCAGTGGCGTGAAGTCTATGTCCAGTTTCTCCAAATTGGCAAAGGCGCCGTCAAAGCTCTCCCGCAAGGAGGAAATGTGCTCTACGGGAGTGTCCTCCAACCTTCTGCGAAGCTTGCTCCAGACATTTCCAATAACCACCCTAAACTCTTCCAATACCATGGTTTCACCATCAAAGACAAAATCCTCTGGCCTATTTACTGGATCCGGTTGTAGCTCATCATGGGAACTTTGTGGCTCGGGTAAACCCTGCATTGGGGCGTTGGTGGAGTGATCATTCTCCCCAGTGTCACTTCCAGTTATCCCCTTACTTGATGATTCAGCTTCTTCGCTAACAGGCATCTCTATATTTTCCTGGCAAGAAGTAAAAGAAGGGACAAGTTAGATACTGCTGGCAATAACGTGACCGCGGTATGTTTAATAAATGAACGTGAAGGAGACAATTATTTACCTTTACTGGGGAAGGTGAGCGGCGATTCCTTTTCCGTTTGAAATTGCAGTCTCTGTCACTACTCTCCTCATCACTTGAGTCCGGTACCGTATTAACACTCTATTTCGAAGTGGTGTCCTTCTTTCTCTTCTTAGGTGATGATTCATCTTCTTGGACTAGACGTTTGCCTTTCTTTGTGGTACCAACCTCTTGCCGCATGTCGACTAGGTGCTCGGGAACTAAACCTTTAATGTTGCGCTCAAGATGGTCCCCATGGACTTGGGTCCACCAGTCCTTATAACTCTATGAGAAGTGTTTCTTCATCATGACTCGAGTTGTGGGGAATGTTATTTGTGACACCGAGCCCCGAAGTATAAGGTGACGCCAACGTTGGAAACCCTCCGCAGGAGTGATCCTACGTTCATCATTGCCCAATATGCCAGGGCTGCTGTCTTGATAGTAGCCAAACTGTCGGCTAAATCGATGGGGAGTGTAGGGTTCTGCAATACATGAATTGGCCCATCGTAATATGAGGAAGTTCGAACGGAGGCACATAAAATATTCATCATCTTGGGGGTGGTTTTCCTTCCCATCATCAAGAAAGCGAAGATCTTTAGTTTGACGACGTGATGTGCAGCCCCAACGGACGCTGTCAGCCTTAAAGATCTTGCGGCGAGCTTCCACTTGACCGTAACGTCTCGCGCCACCCTCTCCAGAGTAAGTGATCATTTGTGGGGAGGCAGACACATGGTCGTTTGCAAAGTGGGTGTCGTAATAGAAAGACAACCATCCGTACACATAGTGGATGGGAAAGTGACTATCAGCTCGCCCTGGTTTGGCGGAGTTAGATATTGCATTTAGTCCGTTATAAATGGACGCAAGTACGGGGATTGCGAGATTTAACTTTTGGCCCGTTGCCATCAAACTAGCCATCTTGAAAGTTGCATAGCGAATAAGTCGTGTCGCTTTGATGGGGAGTACAAATACACACAGCCAACAGCTCAGATATGCTGCTAGGTGGGTTTCTTCTTCAAGTTCAGGGGGAATTCCGAGCTCTACAAAAGGCGCTCTAGTCGTTTTGGTCCAACCCTTGAATGCTGGGATCTTACCGCTTGGATTCTGGGTATTCTTTGGGTGACTCTTCCTCTGACCTTCTTTCCTTGGAAATGGCCTTTTATAAATTTGCGGCCTTCTGCTCCAAAACTCGATCCACTCGTTGATATGAATCGAGCGATTGTCATCCTTCTTATTGTGGCCGCCACCTGGTTGCCTACGCCGGTTGTAAAGGTAGCTGTACGCTTAGAGCAAATACTTGCAACATTGAGGGGTAGACCCGGAGTCAATATCTTCCCCTGTCAATTCTGAAGCGGTGGGGACGTATTCGTCATAGATGTCACCAGATATCGGTAAGCCGCAAAGTACATGGAGGTCCCAAAGTGAGATCGAGAGCTCACCAACCAAAGTAAGCAGTGTGTTGGTCATAGGGCACCACGCTTCGCAAAACGCCTGAACGATGTGCGTTGAACGATCATAAGTAAACAAAGAGGCGTATATGCCGTTGTAGATCATTGCGGCTTCCAAGACGTCGCGATGCCTACTGAGTATATCCTCGGTCCATTCCCAATACCCCTTGGCGAAACTGAACTCGCCCTTGAAACTAGGGTCCTGATTCCACGAAACCTTGAACTCGCCCTTGAAACTAGGGTCCTGATTCCACGAAACCTCACACTCGCCCTTGAAACTAGGGTCCTGATTCCACGAAACCTCACCCTCAAGTATCCTCCTCCCTAGAGACGGGAGTTCACATGAATACTCCACATGTTGTAGGCCGGTTTGTAGAACCCATTGGGTTTCTATGTCGACGGCCCAATTCTCCACTCGGTATGGTAGTGTCGGGGCAGGAAGGATTCTTGGCTTCATCGACGGGTAGATGAGGAATGATGTGCTATCTTTCCTGGTCTCGTCATTTGATAGTTTGAGTCTCCTCTTCTTATCAGCTCCTACTATCTCCCAGAATACCACCATTATTCAGAATTCAATTCTTGATATATAAAGTTGCGTTGAAGGTTAGGGAGCCGATCAAGTCAGGCAAAATATTTGCCAAGAAGTCGTTAGGCAAAATAAGGCTAAAATTTTGCCACAAAAATGCCCAGTGCAAGAAAATTTCTCATGCTACGTATATATTATACACATATACATGCCACTTGTATTACGTACACATTGTACATACGTGCATGTATGTGTATATATGTACACACAAGAACAAAGTTGGATTATGTGCTAGTGTATTGTGTGTATATATTATATGTACATAATTACATATAGACATATGATACACACTACACGAACCAAATAAGTGAATGATATACATTGCATTACATATATACACTCACAGCACTCCAGATTGACGTGGATTACATATATATTATATACATATTATACAAAGCAAACATACAAATTGGGGATTATATATATTATATACACTCACGTACATTACACTACATACCAAAACAAACATATATTATATTATAGATGTATGACAGTGGGGTGAGAAAAGCAAAAAACAAAAAAAATGGATTATATATTACTCCCTCAGTCCCATAATCCTTGTCCTGATTCCTTTTTGCACGAGATTTTAGGTAGTAAAGTGAATGTTGTTTGTCTTCCATTTTTACCCCTCTTTTTTTGCCTCACTCACCAGCCACTCAATAAGACTCCACTAGAAGACTATTGACCGTAGACTTCTTCTTCTTCTCTCTCTCTCTCTCTCTGGTTCTTCTTTCTTTGGTTTCAGTTTTTTTTTTTTTTTGCCATATAAGAATTCTAAAATTCTTTCTTCCATGATTTTGAGATCAACATGGTCATACTCATATGGGAAGATATTTAAAATCTACATCGCCTAATTTCGTAAAAATTTCAACACATAAATAGTGGAAAATGCAGATCTTCATATTTTGCTGATGGGTGAAGAAGGATGGAGAGGAGAGGCCGTGAATCGGAGAGAGAGAGAGGGAGAGACTTTTTGGCAGTAGAGGAAATGGGTCAGCTGCTCCATGTTTTCCTCCTCCCATGAAAGCAAGAAAAAGAAAAGAAATCTAGAGTTTATGAGAGAGATGATGATGGGTGTTGGGTTTGTTGCTGAACTTGCAGAGAGAGAGAGTTAGATATGGTAGTGAGATGTGGGTGGCTGCTGAATTCCTCCTCTCTTTTTTCTTTTTGTTCGGCGCCCCTTAGCAAAGGAAGAAGCCAAGCCAAAACAAATTATACAGAGTATTATATTGGAGTAAAAATTGAAATTCAGGGGTAGTTTAGGAAAAGTAGAGAGATAGTAGTTTGCATTTTAGGAAAGTGGACATTATTTTGGGACAGACGAAAAAGGAAAGTAAGACAGGTAAAATGAGACGGAGGGAGTATATTATATACACTCATGCTACACTATAAAGCAAACAAATATATATATGTTCTACATATTAATTTGTGTGCAGTGGACCATGGGTGTGTATATTATATATATATTACCCACGCCAAATGAAGTAAAAAGAAGGAGAAAGAGGCCATATTATGTATATAGTCACTGCCACATGCAAAACAAATCACAGTGCATATAATATAAGGCCGCAAAATGAAGAAGCCAAGAAGCCAGGTGGATGTCATTAGGCTCGTTCGGCTGGTTTTCAAAACATGTGGCAGTAGAGCTGAGAAAACTCATTATAGACACTAACACACACAAAGTGCGCTCATGGGAATGCGTGAAAACTAAAAAAAGAGAGGACATAGCTCTTTAATTTCAGTTCGACAGTGGACTCATGATGTCCGAAGTCATCGTCCTCTTCACTAAGGTACGAAGCCCTTCGATGCAGCAATCTTTCTTTCTCGCCCAGCTCCGGCGAGTTCACCGGCGACCTTCGAACCTGTGCCCTCCTTAATTGCTCAAACTCCGAATCACGGAAATTCCGGTCGGCAGTCGCAAACTTCCAGCGAGGCATTAGATTATTTTCAACAGCGAAGCTGCAGCAAATCTGTCGTTCGCGACCTCATTTTCTCTTCTTTGTCGACATATGCGACGGGAACAGAGATTCATTGGGGCAGCAGGGGGCGGTGACAGTTGCTATAGCAACGATAGAGGCACGCTCCGATGACGGCGACAACGATGAGAAGTCAAGCGATGGTAGAATGCACCTTCAGAAAGTCAATTCCTAGGTGCTTCCTTTCATCTTTGTAGTCATTTTTTTTTGTTGTTCATAAATGAACGGGGAAAATTAATTCCCAGGTGACCGTAGCTGGCAGTGACAGTGAGCCAAAACAATGACGGAGTAACAACATGGAAAATTAATTTCCAAGAAGTCCCCATCCAGTGTGTATGAGCTCACGCAAACCAAACAGCAGTGGGAGGACATTCTGAAAAAAATTCGAAAGGCTCCAATCTGGTAGAGTAAAACCAAACGATGGCGGAATACATTCCAGGAAAACATTAATTCCCGAAAAGATCCGGTCCAATGTTGGCAACGATGGCGAGCTCAATCAGTAGTGAAATACACCTCAGAAAGTCAATTTTCCGGTGTTTTCTACCAAGGATGTATCTTGCTTTTATCTTCTTTCCTGTAAAGGAAAATCAAGAAAATAGTGCTGCCAGAAATAAAATTACCTTTGAAGGCTGAAACTCAGCGAAGATCAATTGCAAGCAGTGAATTGAACTGTTGGTTCTCTGAATTTTGATGTGAAGATTGTAAGCTGCTGATAACTATTTATAGGTGCAAAGGATGAGTTTGAGTATGCCTGGGACTCAAATTCTTGTTATTTCATCTAGAATTAATTCCTTATTACGTGGCTCTACCAGAAAAGGATCAATATTGTTGGTCATGGATATGATAATCACCTACTACAACTCCTGATGGGATAAGGGTTATACCTCCGGTGAATTCAGCCATATTTTCACGTGAACTTTAGCTTCTGGGAAAGATATTAAAACTTTAGTTCAAATTAAAAATTGAATTTAGCTAAAGTTTGTGAAAATAGAATGGACCTTTAATGTGACTGTGGATGGACAATGGGTTTTATGGATAATTCTCGTTGGGCTTTTGCTAAAAATTGGAAGTTTACAATCAAGATATAATTCGTTGGACTATTATCTAAAAATTTAGTTTCTGGACTATATTTCGAGACTTCCTTTTCTTTGCATTTGGAGCACGCTAAACAAGTCTCGAAGGGGCAATTTGTTGACATTGAAAATTCAAATAATATTATCGGACCGTAACGGATAATGGGTTATTAAATTAATTGCTTTAATTAATTAAATTGGACTAATGTTTATTTAATTGGGTTGATTAAATAGCCCAATAAATAATTGGTTGGTCCAATTAATTGATTTAAAGTAATTGTTGCTGAACTGCTAGCCCAAATTGAAGGAATATTTAATTGAGTTGGACCAGGCTATTGGATCAATTGGGCTGCTCAAATTGACGGGCTTTGATTTGGTTTGGCCCATCAACAATATATGTGGATCATATAATTTTTGAAGAAATTGTGAATGTTATAAATTGGTTCAAAAATATAAAATCATGAACCTGGACGTGATAGTGTCCCGATACATTCCTTATATTTAATTCAAATAATTAAATTAAATATAAGAATTATCCAAATAGATAGAGTTGGTTAGATTTTTCCAACCAACTCACCACTATAAATAGTGGTCTCATTTTTGAAGAAAGGGAGCTCTGAAGATCTGCATAGCGAAGCTCTGCCGAAATCTCGCCAGAATATTGTCTGGAACACGCCTGCAATTTATTTGCACCAAGGAACCCTTCTAGTTCGCATATTTCGAACTATGCATACTTCCAGTTGGCATACTTCCCACTCGGTACACTTTCAGTTCAACATACTCTGAACTCGGTACACTTCCAGTTGGCATACTTCCAACTCGGCACCCTTCCAGTTGACATACCTCCAACTTGGTACACTTCCAGTTCAGCATACTCTGAACTCGGTACACTTCTAGTTGGCATACTTCAAACTTGACATACTTCCAGTTGGCATACTTCCAACTCGATACACTTCCAGTTCAGCATACTCTGAACTCGGTATACTTCCAGTTGGCATACTTCCAACACGGTACACTTCCAGTTCAGCATACTCTGAACTCGGTATACTTCCAGTTGGCATACTTCCAACTCTGCATACTTCCAGTTGGCATACTTCCAACTCGGTACACTTCCAGTTCAGCATACTCTGAACTCGGCATACTTCCAGTTGGCATACTTCCAGCTCGGCATACTTCCAGTTCAGCATACTCTGACCTCGGCACACTTCCAATTGGCATAGTTCCAACTCGGCATAGTTCTAATTCGGCATACTCCGAATTCAGCACGCTTCCAATCGACATACTTCCAGTTTAACATATTCTGAACTAGACATACTTCCGATCAGCATACTTCTAGTAGAGAATAAGAGGACTTCTATACAGAGATTGTACCTCATTTATCGTTTGATACATACTACTTATTGTAACCGATACTTTGAATTTTGAATATATACAAATCAAGTTTTTCGCGTTTACAAACCCCATTGATAAGGATGCTTTTAGAAGTATAACTACGTGTTGCAGGGAAAATTGGTAGGCCTGGCTATAGGGAGACAAATATTTCCCATGGGTTGATGAGCTTTAGTTTTTTTGTCATCATTGCACCTGTACCAAATATTACCCATCACAATTATGGAGTAGTCTTCTAATCAATACATGTCACTTTCTTCCAATAGGAATTGTCTTAATATATACAACATCCTTATATATGTACAGTATGTCCATTAATTTAAAAAAAAATCATTATGTACATGAAATTTTTTTTGGCTGTATTGTCAATTTCGATGAAATTTTTTTATCTGATGCTAGAAGTTTCATTAGTTTTGTTATATGCTTATATATATATATATATATATATATATATATATATATATATACTTTTTTGGCATTTCAAGGCATAGTTTTGTTATGCTTCCATCCAGAAAATGAGATGGTAAAAGTGAAAATGAGACAGGAATGATTTGAATTGAAGGATTATTAATAAAGTTTGATGATAAACTATGTATCTATGACTTTTCTCTTGCTATTACTTTTTTGCAATTGGGTTATCAGCACGAGTGCTCTTTATATCCTTGGTAAACGAAGTATTGGCTAATCTTATTACCAGATCCATTAAGCCTACAACAAGATCTAAGAGACCATGGGCGAAGATCATAGTGCCGCTCTCAATTTATGACGCCAGGACAACATATCAATTTCAAAGACAAAATTGAGTCTTATGATTGGATTGGAGACCTCATTAGAAAATTGTCACCGCCTGAAATTATCATCCGAACCACTGCCCACATGATGATTTAGGGTTTCATATTATTGTCGATCCAAGCTCATCTTCCCTAGCTAAAGCCACCAAAGTGCAACGTGCTGGTAGACGACAAGGGATGTGAGGAGGCGAAGGGTTTGAAGGCATTTATTTTTCTATGGCACTGTACTTGGTGGCGCTTGGGAGCGGGTGTCTGAAACCTAACATGATATGTGTGAAAAAAATGTAACGAAAAAAAAGACATAAATGAATGGCATAACCTTCATTCCCACTTATTAATTTTTAGATTAGATTATTATATTACGGAGTATATTATTTCACACATAATTTAATATGGATAAAATGCTTTTTATATCTCATAAATTCTTTCGTAATATGACTTGTAATTGATGGGTAAAGAAAAAAGAATTGAACAAGTGTGTGGGACCATTTCATTTTGAGATGTGAGACGTGCAACACGTGATTGGGTGGGGGTTGGGGGAAATGTTTGAATGTTGAATAGCATGACTCTTAATTTTTTTAAAAAGATATAAAAAAAATTTGAAAAAGATATAAAATAGGGAAATGATACTTTTCCCTTAACTACTTATAACGGTTTTTTTTTTTTTTTGGTTTGATTATTTATGTATCTATATTTGCTACCTCAATTATTTTAAAAGTGATGTTTTTTCGTCCTCCCTATAAAATAGGCTTTTGAATTGTTAAAAATAATGGGAAAATATGTATTTCATTTGTTTTTATTCTCCAAAAAAAGTATTGCTTATATGTGAGAATCAAAATAAATGAGAAAAAACAACCACCATTTACATATATTATACTCCGTAATTATAATTTTTAACCTAATCCTAGCAATAGAATTAAGACTTACATGCATATAATTTATTATTACTAAATTTGTGTTAAATTTAAAATTATACTTATAATATTTGTAAATAGTGTCTTTTTCTTATTTTACTCTTATTTTTAAGAGCCCAAAAACATATTTAAACTTGAAGGAAAAATGTCATTTTTAAAAGAATTGAGAGAACAAATATAAATACATGAATAATTTAAGAGGAAAAAACACTATAACATATAATTAAGGGGAAAAGTATAATTTTTTCTATAAAATATCAGACATTGAGAACGCGCCAGCAAGGCCATCTCCAAGGCCCTTCGTCTCCGAAGACAAAAATTCAAAAACCCTCAAGCTTTGGCGACAATTAGCAGTTGATGCGACTTAGAAACGCATATGGATTTTGTGGGGTATGGAATGGAATTAATCACACAAAAAGCAGTAGAATCCAGACAGGATTACACGGATTTCAAACTCAACATTGTACAACCACGCATAAATGAGCAGGAATCCGCACATAAACCGTGCGTTATTGCTGAACTTCAATTTAGCATTTCTTTATCCGGATTTACATTTGTTGGATTTTGGGTGTCTGGGTCCTCTTTTCGAGTGAAGTACAATTTGGGTTCTCTAGTTCTAGGGTTTTCAGTCTTGATTGAGGGGAGGGTTCTGTTGGCTGAGACTGATGGCTTCTGCTGCTGCTGCTGCTGCACCTCTTCCATCACAAAAGGAGCTTGAGGAGATGCTCATTCAGTCTGGAATTGAGCTCCTCTCTACACCTCCTTCATCCACTGCCGAGCTTCTCAGCCTCCTTGAAGTACACTTTTTCTCTTTTCTTTTGCATATAAAGGTTCAATTATGCTTGGATTGATTTTCATTGATGGGATTTCTTCACCAGGCAAATGATTATAAAATTTTAGGGTCTCTTTTCCTTTTTTTTTCCTCTTCCTGAAAGGATCAATTCTATGTTGTTGTTCCATCTACGTTTTATTTAGAAACGTTTATGCTTTCATCTCTAGTTAATTCATATCCGTTTTTGGGAACTGACATGTTGAATTACACACACAAAACTACAGTCCTCATCTGGACATTATATGTTTAATACTGTTGTTTTAACTCTTTTGTTGCATTGCATTTTCTTTTAGAAACTTGAATCAGAACTGAAGAGCATAGGGCAAGACCCTTCAGTGTCGACGAGAAATGTACTTGAGCCAATTAAAAAAGTGCTGATTGAAGGGAAACTTCTAAGATATTCTGATAAAATCAATGAGGTTTCTGTTGCATCTTGTATTTGTGAAATTATGAGAATATCTGCACCCGTTCTACCCTATGATAATACAGAAATGGAGGTATTTAATGCTTTTTATATGTTCAAAACCTAGGCCAGTTTGCAAACAATTTTAGTACGGAGTAGTTATTTATTTATTATTTCTTTCTACCTGAGCATTCTAACATATATCATATGTGTGCATCTATGTTTACAAAGTATCATCTTTTGGTTCTCAGGTCGTTTTCCATCAGATTATAGCATCACTTGAAAAGTTACATTACGTTGATAGTAACTGCTATAGTAAGGCTCTGAGAGTTCTTGAAGCCGTTGCTAAGTACAAGTTGTGTGTGAGGCTATTGGATTTTGACTATGTGTTAGCTGTTAATGTTTTCCAACTGTTTCTCAAAATCATCAGGTATTTTCTAGATGTTCATATCATATAGCATATAATTTTGATATTTTCACCAAGTCAGTTTCCTTCCTTGGATGCTTACACACTATAATATAATATTCTGCTACATTGTACATTTGTACTCTTTAATGAGTCTAGAATTGACCCTTCACTTTTGATCAAGCGTCAATCATACCGATGCTGTATTAAGAGACATGGTAGACATCATGTCTCAGCTCATAGAAGAAAGGGATGAGGTCTCTCTTGATTTTCAAGTGTCCATTCTTGATAGCCTCAGAAAGAGAACTCTGGTAATAATCAGTTAGCAAATATTGATGCTATCTCCAAACATTTTTTTCAATTATTTGATTAACTCGGTATGTTTTTATCTAGGCTACTGCACCTTGTTCAACGCTATTGGGAAAAGAAGTCTTGGAAAAGTGTCATGCCAGACTGAAGCCTTGTCTTTTACAATTAATGACAGATATGAACATGAATTTGGATGATTATTGCAATGTACTTGGCTCAGTATTGCATGGAGTTCCTGAGGGAGAAAACATGGTATCTATGTGTTTGCGTATTTTTCATAAAACTTGTTGACTTCCTACTGTAGTATTTCCTTTGAAGATGTTTATAGATTAAGATAATTTGGGTGTGTTCAACATACGTTCTTGGATAGAATGAGCAGTTGGAAGCTATAGAAGGCTTGAAGCTAGGTGAAGGGAGTAGACATTAACTAGGTTAGGATTGGTCGAGTTGGGTTGAGGTTTTGTTCTCAAGCTTCAAAACTTTGTTATCTATTATCTGTTGTCAGCGTAAGGTTTAGTAGTAAATAGATGCATTAATTTTAGGTAAAATTGCATTTTTGGTCCTTCAGTTATAGCCATGGTACAAACTTAGTCCCCTTGTTATATGCGTGACCATCTTTATCCCCTAAGTTATGCACAAAGTGGCAATTTTAGTCCCTCGGAGACTATTTCTACCACCAATTTGTCATGTGATAAATTGGCTGATTTGGGCCTTCAAGGACTAAAATTTCCACTCCATGCATAACTTAGGGGTTAAAGATTGTCACGCATATAACCCAAGACAGTCTATACCACGAGTATAGCTGGAGGACCAAAAATGTAATTTTCCCTTAATTTTAAAATCATAGAAACATTTGTCCTTAAAGAAGAAGTCTTTAATACTGTCTAGATTTAAATCATAGGCATCTGATCTGCTTGTTTTATGCTGTCACTTTCCATTCTACATTGAGATATGATGAATATTATATTCTTCTGTGTTTGTGGGAGGGGGTTTCCTTCTAATTAGATAACAATCTAATTTTTCATTTTTTCATGAATGATCAGGTGGAAAATGTTGGTTCTGTACCACCTGTAGAAGGAACATCTGCTCTTCAACTTCCTCAGGTGCCACTACTGGATGCCACTCCAACAATGAATAACAACAGTAACCTGGAACCTGGAACTTGGAGCTCATTGGACATTAATGCAACTTCAGTTGTGTTAGCTTTGCCAGCTGTAACTGGAAAGCAGTCTATTCCTGATGTGTTAGCCCCCAGCAGCACAAAGACTAACATCAATCATGTAAGTCCTTGCAAAAGGGGCCAACCAAGGAAGAATCAGACAGATCTCACCGTGAGAAGGAGATCTGAAAGGATTAGGTCTGCCGAGAGACAGATCTCACCAAGAAAGCAGTCTATTCCTGATGTGTTAGCCCCCAACAGCACAAAGACTAATATCAATTATGGAAGTCCTTGCAAAAGGGGCCTACCAAGGAAGAATCAGACAGATCTCACCGTGAGAAGGAGATCTGAAAGGATTAGGTCTGCCGAGAGAAAAAGTAAAGAAAAGGTACTACTGTAATGGTGCTTGCAGATTCTCTAGATTTCTGGTTAGAGTAATCTTTGTGATTCTATCTATTCAGTTTGCTAATAATTATATTTCTGCATTGCCTTAACCCATATCTAATTGGTTTGCATCTCTTTATTGAATTCTATTAAAACTTAAATTTCCATCTGCCTCTTTCTCTTCTATCTCTAATTAGTACCATATTAGTGGTTTAGGATATCTTAGTGCTAAATCCTGTCCTCAATTAATGTACTCCAATAAAATAAAAAATTAGAAACTTAGTATCATATTCTCCTTCTTGCAACTAGTGCACCCCTAGACATATGTTGAACTTGGGGGTATCTCAGCAGTAAATCCTTTCCACCATAAGTGTACCAAAAAAGAATGCATAAAAGGTAATACTATATTATTGCACTTTCATGCATGTTGACTACTCTCATGCTCTATTGGCAATTATAAATCAACTCCCAGTATGCCAATTTCTGCCCAATCCATTCTGAGATATTTCTCCTTTATTTATTTATTTATTTTTTTGTTAATAACTCACTAAATCTCTTTACTTAGAGGCCAAATGTTGAACTACATGCACAAAGCCGAGCCCAGGAGAGCAGGTTCTAAGTAGAGGGCATATCCTTCTTGTATGTAGATTAACAAGAGCTAGGGAAAAGCCCCAAAGGTTTATTATAATAGTTTAAAGCCTTAAAGCACATTAAAAATATGGTGGAATCATGTCTTTGTTTCCTCTATTTCAAGAGAGCATGCATTGATTCTTCATCACATTCATAGAAAGATTTTAAACATCTGTATCATGTATTGGCTTTATATCGTATCTTCCTTTAATTTTAATGTGCTAAGTTGCTTTCTGTTACTGTACTGTTGTAGGTCATATACACTGATGATGATGTAGAAATCTTGAATCTCAGACGTTAACGGTGGGAATTGCTTAAAGAGGTTCCAGTCAAAGAAGTGAGTTAAATTCCCACATTGTATATTATCTAGTTAGCAAGCTATGGTTTCTTGAAGAGGTTTCAGTCAAAGAAGTGAGTTAAATTCCCACATTGTATATTATCTAGTTGGCAAGCTATGGTTTCTTGAAGAGGTTCCAGTCAAAGAAGTTAGTTAAATTCCCACATTGTATATTATCTAGTTAGCAAGCTATGGTTTCTTGAAGAGGTTCCAGTCAAAGAAGTGAGTTAAATTCCCACATTGTATATTATCTAGTTAGCAAGCTATGGTTTCTTGAAGAGGTTCTAGTCAAACAAGTGAGCTAAATTCCCACACTGTATATTATCTAGTTAGCAAGCTATGATTTTATTGGTTACTCAACTGCCTCTTTGGAACATAACTTGGATGCAATTTACAGGGGCGTGTAACTAACTGACTTAGCTTTCTGATGGAATAAAGATGAAGAGGAAGGGAAATGAGCATGAAATAAAAGGAAAGGACAGAATGCAATACAACAATACTATTCGGCATGGGATAAAGAAACTCTTAGACCTAGCTAATTCATAATAGGGAAAATTGTAATTTATGCCTTTTCATAATATGCTAATTATCAGTGTCACTTCTGAATTATTAGTGGTGTAAATGTTGCCCCTCAATTTTCAAAATGGTATATATATTGCCCCTCTCATAACAGACCTGTGGTTATCCGTTAGTGTGCACCGTTAAGTAAGGGTAAATAGGTAATTTTCTTTTCCCTTTCCTCTTTGTGTTCAACGCTGATGCTTGGAGAAGAGACTATAGAAGACAACTTGCTGCTGCGATTTTTTTCCTCTTGTCTTCGTCTATTATTCTCCTACCGCCGACAACCAGGTTTTTCCTTCTTTCTATTTTCTTCTTCTCTTCTCCTTAATTAATTGCGTTAAACAGCCCTAATTAATTATTGGAAGAATTGAATATATTTTAAGTTGGAAATTTTTGGGAATCAAAGATGTCAGGTGCTATTTTGGATTTGGGAAGCTGTGTTTGTGATCCATTTGTTGGCATTGTTTACTTTGTATGTTGATGAATATGTTGCAATATGGATGCTAGGAATTTTTAAATGTTTTCTGCTTGATGCATCTTTATTATATTGCAAAATGTGATGTTTGTGGTTCATGTGAATAGTTATTGGTGTAAATGAGAAAGGAGTTTGTGGAAAAGTAGCTGGATTGAACTGGCATCTATTTAACATTGAACAATTGAAGCAGCCATACTTTGATTAACAAATACTTGTCTTTTATTCTTAGGAAAAATTGTAATTTACTTAATGGAACAGGGGATTTTGCTTAAAGATATGTCTTGGGAAAGCCAAACTTTTCATGTTCATCAATAGAGGAGAAACGTTGTCATTGTGGTCTTCCTGCACCTGTCAAAATGTCATGGAGCTATGTGAATTTAGAAAAGAGATATCGAGCATCTCAAAGATATGGTGTAAGTAATTCTGATTGCAAATGTTCATCTTTAGATAATTATGAATAAACCCCTAAATAAAGTGTATTGGGAATAATTGCAGGGGCATGGAAGTTGGTTTTTTTTTTTTTTTCAGTGGTTAGATTTTGATGTGACTGAGCGAGTATCACAATTGATCAAAGGCCTACTTAAACGATTGGATAAGCTTCAGAATGAAATCTAGAAACTTGAATTGAGATGGATAAGGAGTTTTTTTTTTTTTTTTTGGAGGGGGGGGGGGGGGGGGGGGGAGACAAGAAAACCCGCAATTATTAATATTTGATGGTGTGTTGTTGTGCACTAAGTATTGAGTAAACTTAACTCTTGTGTAATAACTCGCAAACTACATAGGAAATATACAACTAAGAAGGTTTTGACAAAAATCAAATTCGTGACTTTCTAGTACGAGAGTCATGCTTTATCCATTCGCCCACCCCTTTTGAGTCAATTTCTTAATATTTAATTTTTAAAATGTAAAATAAAATTAAATAAAAATAATCTTTAATTATTTAGATAATCTATGCTCCCCTCACTTTGAGGTTGTTCTCATACTATCCCTGGTGAGACTCGATCCCGGATCATTATATTGTTCCCAAATTTCATCCTTGTGANGGGGGGGGGGGGGGGGGTTAAGTGTAGGATTAATACTTCCTTTAATTTGGAAAGGGATATTGGAATCTGTTGTTTCAAGTGATGCTGTTTACAGTTGAAATAAGTGTTATTTGTATTTTGTATGAACTTATGGGCTGTTTGGTTCACGGAATAGGTAGGGAATGGCATAGCATTCCCAGTAATAACCTATTCCGTTGTTTGGTTCGCATTTGTATTCCCAATGAGCTATTACCCTTGCAAGGATAATAGCTATTACTAGGGCCTCCCTGGTATTAACCTATTCCTGAGAGCTCAGGAATAGGTATTTTATTACTATTATTTTTTTTACCCTTATTTAAACCTAAAATTTTTTACGCTCATTTTTTTACAGATTGAATTCTATCGCATCACCTCTCTGTCATCGCACGCATCTCACCTTCGCTATTGCAGATTGAATTCTTCTTCTAAGGTATTTTTCTAATCTTCTTTATTTGTACGAATTATTATTTACCCTTGTTAAACCTAATTTTTTTACGCTCAGTTTTCCAAACTTCATCGCATCCAACTTTCTCTCTGTCATCGCACATATCTCCTTCTGCCATTGCAAATTGAGATTCTTCTTCGAGGTATTCTTCTCACCTTTTCTTGTTTTATAAATTTTATATATATATATATATATATTTTTTTTTTTTTTTTTTTTTGAAAATTTAAAATATATATAATCATTGTTGCGGCTGCGGCGTGATGCCGCAGCAGTATTACTGTTGCGGCTGTGACGGTGTGCCACAGCCGCAGCAGTATTATTGTTGCGGCTGTGACGGTGTGCCACAGCCGCAGCAGTATTATTGTTGCGGCTGTAACGGTGTGCCACAACCGCAGCAGTATATATAACATATATATATATACTGCTGCGACTGCGGCACCGCGCCGCAGCCCGTCGCAGGTTTTATATATATACAGTATATATAAATTGATTATATATATTTCAATACTAGGGTTTGTGATTTATATATGCGTTGTTTTGATATTTTTTTATTCTAATTTGTATGTGTTTTTGATATATTATTTGTGAATCATTGTTATAGTTTTGAGTATTGTAAGGTTTATATTTAATTTGCAGTTATGGCTCGCTTGCGTTTAATAACTCGTACTGAAAGAAGGAAAAGATGTGTAGCTGTGTTGCGTATATGGTTGGATATATGTTCTTCTGTGACTTCATTATTTATAATGATAATGTATATTTTGAAAATTTTGTGTTCTAATAAAAAACGAATGAAATCTTATATTATTAATGTTTTAGGGTCTCGAGAATATATGTTACGAACAGTCTATTCTTGTGATGAAAAATGCATATCTCAACTTAGGATGAATCGACATGCTTTTGTAAAGTTATGTACAATGTCACAAACTGTAGGAAGAGTAAGGCCAACAAGAAATATGCTTGTTGATGAGCAAGTAGCAATATTTTTACATATTATTGCTCATCATATAAAAAATAGGATCATTCAAAATAATTTTCAAAGGTCAGGTGAAACTATTAGTCGATACTTTAATGTAGTATTAAATGCTGTATTGAAACTCCGGAATCATTTATTCAAAGATCCTGAACCAGTTCTAGCTACATCAACAGATCATATATGGAAATGGTTTAAGGTACTTAAACCTATCCCCTATATCATGATTTATAACAAATAACTACTGAATATATATTTAATAATATAAACCCTAATGGGCTTATCTATAAACGGGCTTTAGGGTTTAACAACTACCATAAAAGCTAAGCCACATATTGAGAGTAGAATTAAAACTTTGGAAAAAGAATGGGGCATTATTCATGATATGGTGCAAGGTAAAGACACTAGTGGGTTCGGTTGGAATGAGCACTGGCACATGGTTTATGCTGAAGATGCAATTTGAGATTCATACTTAATTGTAAGTATTTACCATTTGTTTTACTTATATTTATTTTTATTAATGTATACGTACTAATAATTTACTTTATATGTTTATTGTAGAGCCATAAAGAAGCTACACCTTTTAGATCAAGAAGCTTTAGGTTTTATAATGAGTTATTTACAATATATTCTAAAGATCGTGCAACTGGAAAAGATGCACAGACAGCGGATGATGTAGTTGAAGAAATACAAGCTGAAAAACAACATGATATAAGAGTTGATACAGATGATAGTGCATTTGTTGGTTTGGATGATTTTGATTTCATGAGTACACAGGTTGAGCCACAAAATGATGGAAAAAAAAAGAAGTAATTGAAGTAAGAGAAAAAGGACTAATGATGAAGCTATCGAGATATGTGCTGAGAGTATGCTTAATGCTGCGAAGCTAATAAGCAATACAATGTCAGAAGTTGGTAAGAACTTGTCTGATGGCCTTCAATATGATCGTGATATGGATATGTTTCAGAAGCTTGATCGTGTATTACAAGAGGTCGATGGTTTGACTTTAGATGAAATGGACCTTGTTTCGTTAAAGCTCACTGATCATCCTAATAAAGTCGCTTTTTTCCTCAGTCTTGATCCTGATCGAAGACTATAGTGGATCAGAAGATTTCTTGCTGGCCATTAATCATTATTCATATTTATATTTTATGTTCTTGCTGGCCATTAATCATTATTCATATTTATATTTTATGAACATTGCTACTATCATTGAATTGTTTTCAGTATTTTGTTTTAACATTGCTACTATCATTGAATTGTTTTCAGTATTTTGTTTTAAAAAACTTATGTTATTCTTCTTCTGAATATTAATAAATGTTCTTACAATATATTGATTAGCAGTTGATTATGAAAATTATTTGAATTTTAATTCATACATAAATTCCATCATGTATAAACATTCTTGAATAACTGATGATCCAAATCTAACGTAGTTTTAAGTCACATAAGTCAAAACTCAAAAGGATTCAATAATGAATCGTCTTCAAAGAATATTAGATTCCATTATACATAATAATAATAATAATAATAATAATAATAATAATAATAATAATAATAAAATTTTGTACAAGGGCATTTATGTCTTTTAAATATATATTCCATTTCTATTTCTTCTGCGAACCAAACGCTGGAATACAATTACCAAGTGTATTTCTTCCGCGAACCAAACGCTGATATACAATTCATATTCTATTCCTTACATATTCCATTCTCTATGGAATAGTATTCCTATTCCCTTAAAATTAATTCCGTGAATCAAACATGCTGTTATGGCTACAAAAAAAGAGACAAGATCAAAATGAAACTGTACTAGGTGATGGTGTATGTTATTTTGTATATTAATGAGAATGAAGTTGTTTATGGTGATTTGCAGATTATTATTTCTTTTTAATAACCCGATGCCCATTAGTTTAGAAATTTGATTATTGGTATATGCCATGTATAATGCTAAAAAAAAATCATTGTTTTAAACTGGAATATAAAAGACAAGTACAAAAGCAAAAAGCCACAAAAGTCCAAAAGCCCAAAACCACAATTGTTAACATATTCTTGTGGAATGCACCTTCTTCCTAATGTTTGCAATGTTATGGCTAGAAGGGATAGTTGTGGACAGTATAAAAACATTTTAGTTTATACTCCCTCTGTCCCATTTTATGTGTCGGGTTCGGTTAACGAGACTCGACTGAAGTTATTTTTAATTTATTTTTTCATAATATTAAATTTAGTATTAATATACAAAATTTATATATTTACAAACTACAATAAAAGTACTATTAAACACAAAAAATTAAATTTAAAAATAAGTAAAAAATAATAAAGAAAATAAACAAAGAAGAACGATTGATTTGACCAATGAATAGTAAGTATAGTAAGTAGTTAGCTAGCTACGCAGTTAGTATAGCAGCTACCCAAGTCCTATCCAGCAATTCCTAACATCCACTTCGTCATGCTCATCAACCAAGTATCTTAACTATGGCATAACAGTTAGGAACGCACTATACTATCATGCTTACTCACAACAATTATAAGCAATGATTAACGCACATAAAGATACACAAATATTGATCAAAGCATTCTAAAATCGGGAGATTTCGCGAAATACAGATGATGAGGTGCCCCTTTCTGACGCTGCCTGGTCTCCAGCTCCGCTTCAGAAGCTCACACTTAGACTCAGTTGAACAAGCTGTTTAGGTCAGTCTTAGCAAACTTAGGTTGACTCGAACTTGGGCTTTGAAAATCGAATTCTCTGAATTTCAATCCTAGACCTACAAACGAGACCACACAACCTAGGCTTCGACCTGATTCCCAAAAGGTTCAACATAGGCTCTGATACCACTTTGTAACACCCCGGACCTACCTTCCCGTACATCCAGGGCATTACCGCCACACCTAGAGAGAGAGTTCTATCATTTAGCGATAAACCTCACTCTAGGTGCACAGGCTAAAGGAAACTCTTCTAACCACAACAACCACCCAACAGATACTTAAGCACTTTTATACATATCAGCTGAAAAACTTAATTAAGCAAAATATACATTCTTGCAGTTATATATACATGAGATTGCCCCTCGGGCCAAAATACCGATCAAGGTTCAACTACGACCCAACTAGTCATGCCTAACCATCACTAAGGCTACAAAAAGTATGTACACAAAAACAAGAACTCCCAAGAACTCGACGTCTAGTCAATCATAGAGTACACGGGGCCGGTGAACTCTCCCCAGACCAGGTGCCACTCCCCCTCGTACCAGGTAATATGGTCCAAAAACCGAGAGGTGGTTATGACCATCGACCACTCCTCCCAATAGTCCCGAGGGCTAGGGTCCCAAGGGTGAGGGTAGTGCACTATGAACTCAAGGGATTCGCTACCATTTAAAGGCTCTATGGGGTAAAAGCCATAAGGAGCCTGGACCTCATCCATAACAGGGCAAGAAACAAAAGGGGCCAACGGAGCTACAAGAGTATCTGGGTTGACGGGAGCTACAGGAGCATAACCAGGTGTGTATGGGTCTTCACCCTCCATCATCTGTATGTACACGTCGTAATCCATGCCTTCACAAACATACTCTGGTGAACTTTCGGAATTCACCGGGCTACAGGAACTGACACTAGATTGCATCTGTTAGAAACCCAGTGAAGTGTAGTTAGCGCGACGGCTAAGTAAGGATATCCGCGGGTTATTCAAAACTAAATAAAGGTTTTGTAAAAATTGTTACATAGAAAACCCTATACCTTACTCATCTGCAAAGATTCTTCCTACAACAGTTATAAATAGCAACTTGCATACACTATGAGCAAAATTCAATAACGTCTCATATCATTTTCCCTCTTGACAAGGTCATTTGGTAATCATTTACATACCCAATAATATATTGTTAAACAATTAAGCATACTAGTAAGAAGTAGAAAACATAAATCACACATCTTGCTTGTAATCACCTTAGTAGAAAAACCTTTCCCTCATAATGAAATTCTCATCACTTTCCACTCTTCAAAGAGAGAGATCACCCACAACCTTTGGGTACTTAAATACTTGTCACATCTTTCTTCCCGTAGCTACGGCGTAACTACATTCACATTTCAAAATTTCACTTAGTCCTAGATAGAAAGTGTGAGGCCTTTGGAGTTCTTTCTCGACTTTTGACCATTTGGATCGTTGAACTCGGGTTCAGTGGTCATCGCCCGGTCTAATACTGATCCCCTGGACTTATAGGAGCGTTGGAATGATTCCTAGCTAGCCTCACTAGGTTCATAAGAACGACACCTACCCGAACATAGAGTGACTATACTTAAGTGTGCACACCCCCGTAGGAGTACCTTTTCCTTCCGGGTGATATAGTACTCGACGAATAGACTTCGCCCACAGTATGATTGATCATACACATAACTACCATGCGGGATAGGCATTTTAAGCTCATATTTATCCCGTAGGTTAACAAGATCCTTCACCACTTTTACTAGCACTAAGGTTTGAAAACAATTTTCTACTCTTTCCCTTTCTTGCATTGAAAATATTTTAGACATACTTGGGTCCATTCCAATACTCGGTAATTAATTCTCCCTTTAACCCAATTCAAAAATTCTCCTTTTCTTTGCAAAACACTTGGATAATTCACTAACAACCTTTCACAATGGTAATTCAAGTGTAACAATTCTACACTTTCAACCCCACATCTTTCACATAAGTCTCATATTTGACACATACATCTCAATGCATATAACATATACACTTCCCAACCTCAACATAGGCATAACACGTAACATATATTTATTCTTTACAAGCACATAATGCTACTTCCTTATACTATTTATAAGTTCACCCATATGTAACACTACCTACATAACACATATGCCTAACTACATAGTATTATTCTTCTTACTAACAACATATCTAATTATGGTTTATACATACCATATACTATACACAAAATGTGACATTTTACCATGTATATATACATATATATATATATATATATATATATATTTTCGGCACACACACACACCTATATCTATATATATATACACGACACACACACACTTACCTACATACACCCACACGTCACACACATATATATATATATACATAGATACATAATTTCTCTTCTTTCTAGTATATATATTCCTATCATATTCTTGTTACACAACTAAGGCAAAATCTTCACATAACACATAGGTTTTCATGTTCACAAGTTAACCACAAACCATAACATAGCTATCAATTATCTAGTTTCAACAACCTCAACCAATTAAAGGGATTCCTTACCTCAACCGGGTTTCTAATTTCGTAGAAGATCCTTGGAGTTGATTTTCCCCAATTTCACCTTAAAACCCTAAAATTCCATCAACAACATAACACATGATTTTAAGAAATCTTAACTTAGATTCATGTTCTAGGATGGAAAATAAAACTATCTACCGAATAAAATTGGAGTTTTACCGAATATTTTGAGACTTGTGTGGAAATCTTGGCTATGGAGTGTTGAAGCTTGAAGAAGAAGATGAAGATCCCACTCTACTCCCTCCCTCTCTCTATTTTCGGCCACAATGAAGAAGAAGGGAAAAAAATTGCTTAAATATTTACCCACTTGGTTGACTAGTCTTCTCCCAACACATGGTGGATAATTGTGACAAGTGTCACCTCTCTATGGTTTGATCTTAGAAATATCTTAGCTTAGACTGATCGGGATTAAATCAGATGAATTCTCGGTAGAAACTAATTTAATTCAAATAATTTTCGAAACCAAAAATTTATTCCAGACTGAAACTTAAAATTGGGCTAGGTTCGGTACACCGCGAAATTTCGCGATGTACGATCAAAAATAAATTTTTGCTGTTATGGGCTAATTTAATTAAATAGAAAATTCAAGAATAATAGTATGGTGTCTAATAATTCATTTCCTAGGATAATCGGGTCCAAATACCAGCTCCTAAAATTCTTACGGTTCGTGATCGGGACGTGGATCGCAGCTTATTAATAACTAGTCTCACTTATAAAAATCCTTCTGAAGTATCGAGAGATCGTCTCATAAATGTCATAGCCTAAAACAAATATTTTTCGAACCCTAAACTTATCGGAATAGACGAGGGGTTACAAGTCACTAGACTTGTCTTTGGCCTCTTTTACCAACTTTATTATCTTGTGATAAATCTTTAAAGGATGTGTCTTCATGTTGTCTCTATTTTGTTGCATCCTCACCATTAGGTATACCTTAATATTTTCACACATCGTCATAATTCCATTGTCCCTGAACTGTAAGATTGAGCTATTCCATGATTCACACAGGTTGTTTAATAGAATATCACAATTTGGAAAAGAGCTAAAGAAAGCCCTGTTGTAATGGTGTGGTTCCCTCGCAGAAACCTAATCAGCTGCTTTGGGATTAAGTTTTCTCAACTCTTCCATTCTAGTCAAGTATTCAGGTACAATAGTGGCTCTACAAGTTGCCAACAATTGTTGCTTTAATAATTGTCCTGAGAATTCATCTTTAACAAAATTAGAATGCATATGTCTCACACAAAACCTATGTTCTACTCCTGACAGTTGCTCCTCACAGTAGGCAACAAACCTTTTTGCTTGTCTGAGATGATGGTCCAAGAATTAAAATTTTCAAATCTTAGTTTAACAATTCTAAAAGCCATGCTCATATCTCTTCAAGTTTCCCTTCTACAATGGCAAATACAATTGGGAACATTGCATTATTCGCATCAACACCGACTCCAGTTAACTAATTTAATACCTAAGCCTTTCAAAACTTAGCTTTACTATATAAAAAAATATATTATAAGCCTTTGTCTTTGATATTTTTAGGCTAATTTAGTATTTATTTTGTTAAATTAAAAATTTTGGCATGTTTAATCTAGTATGTAATCTAATTCTAAAGTTTATTATTAATTAATTGAGTATATGCTTACAACATCTTTAGTTCATGGAATGAATTTTGAAAGAATATGAATGTTATTTCATAAGGAATGTAATAAATAAGGAATAAACTCTATTCCATTGTTTGATTTACTCAATGAATAGACTTCAGAAATTGTATTACACTGTTTCATTACTTTAATACATATTAATGGAATAAGTATTCAACAGCCATAAAAATCATTTATATTAAATGTTATATATATGTGTGCGCAAATAACAACAATAACAAGTATTATTATTGTGCCCGTGGGGATTGATTTTTGCTTTTTGTTTTCCGGGGCTCCGCCCTTCCTTTTATAAAAAAAAAACAAGAATTATTATTATTATTGTTAGTAAAATGAATTGGCATATATATATATATGCGGCCACATTTGAACAAGTTTCTATATATATATATATATATATACACACACATATATTAGTTCTTTAATTGGCATATGAAAGAATATGAATGTTATTTCATAAGGAATGTAATAAATAAGGAATAAACTCTATTCCATTGTTTGATTTACTCAATGAATAGACTTCAGAAATTGTATTACACTGTTTCATTAATTTAAGAAATATTAATGGAATAAGTATTCAAAAGACATAAAAATCATTTATATTAAATGTTATATATATGTGTGCGCAAATAACAACAATAACAAGTATTATTATTGTGCCCGTGGGGATTGATTTTTGCTTTTTGTTTTCCGGGGCTCCGCCCTTCCTTTTATAAAAAAAAAACAAGAATTATTATTATTATTGTTAGTAAAATGAATTGGCATATATATATATATGCGGCCACATTTGAACAAGTTTCTATATATATATATATATATATATACACACACATATATTAGTTCTTTAATTGGCATATGAAAGAATATGAATGTTATTTCATAAGGAATGTAATAAATAAGGAATAAACTCTATTCCATTGTTTGATTTACTCAATGAATAGACTTCAGAAATTGTATTACACTGTTTCATTAATTTAAGAAATATTAATGGAATAAGTATTCAAAAGACATAAAAATCATTTATATTAAATGTTATATATATGTGTGCGCAAATAACAACAATAACAAGTATTATTATTGTGCCCGTGGGGATTGATTTTTGCTTTTTGTTTTCCGGGGCTCCGCCCTTCCTTTTATAAAAAAAAAACAAGAATTATTATTATTATTGTTAGTAAAATGAATTGGCATATATATATATATGCGGCCACATTTGAACAAGTTTCTATATATATATATATATATATATACACACACATATATTAGTTCTTTAATTGGCATATGAAAGAATATGAATGTTATTTCATAAGGAATGTAATAAATAAGGAATAAACTCTATTCCATTGTTTGATTTACTCAATGAATAGACTTCAGAAATTGTATTACACTGTTTCATTAATTTAAGAAATATTAATGGAATAAGTATTCAAAAGACATAAAAATCATTTATATTAAATGTTATATATATGTGTGCGCAAATAACAACAATAACAAGTATTATTATTGTGCCCGTGGGGATTGATTTTTGCTTTTTGTTTTCCGGGGCTCCGCCCTTCCTTTTATAAAAAAAAAAAACAAGAATTATTATTATTATTGTTAGTAAAATGAATTGGCATATATATATATATGCGGCCACATTTGAACAAGTTTCTATATATATATATATATATATATATACACACACATATATTAGTTCTTTAATTGGCATATAATCAAACAAATAGTGTATGCATGCCTATTAATGTGAAATTATGTGGAGTAAAGAAACAAAAGAGGAAAAGGAATACAATGATGCATTGGACGACGTGTGAAGAAAATGAAATACATGCATGGAACGTGTGTAACTGTGTAAGTGTGGAAAATGGGAAAATGGAGTATATGAACGTGTAATCATGTGAAAGTGGAAGCAAAAAATTAGGGGAATTAATGCATGCAAAATGTGAAGGTGTGGTGTCGCAAACAACGTGACCTCAATAGAAATAGTCGTCAGTATGATGTACAAATTGAAGTTTCAGAAATACAAAGACAAATATACATTTAAGAAGGTGTTGCGAAAAAATTTCAATACAAGGAAAGATTGATGTACTATCTGGAGAAATAAACTTCACTTTATATTAGTACAAGCTGTATTAAAATTCATGTTGGTTACAGTTTGTTTAGTTGGCAGAGGTAGTTCAAACTGTACTTGTAAACTTTTTCATAAATTTATTTTATGAGGTTAATGTTTAAATAGGTGGTAGACCTAGTTTTGTAATTCGTTGAACCTTGTAATTGTAAACACCAGTGGGTTGATCTTAAGTGGAAAAGTTTTCGAGCATGGCCCCGCAGATTAGGAGGTGTTCTCCAACTGCGTTATCAAATTCAGCTGTGTACTTACTTTGACACTTCCTTCATATCTGCATTACAAAATTTCAATTGGTATCAGAACAGTGTTGTTTAATTTGCTAACGAGATCCTAGGGATACTCGAATGTTGTTTTGCAGAATGGAAGAGGGTGCCTCAATTTCACGATCACCATTATAGAAAGGAGTAAGCAACTATGCTTATTAGAAGGCCAGGATGAAAGCATTTATAAAATCTTTGGATGAAGAATGTTGGGATGCCGTTGAAAATACTTGGACTCCACCCATGATGACGGTCAAGAATGAATAAAGGAAAAAACCCCTTAGCCAATGGACAACGAACGAAATGAAACAATCATCAGCAAACAATAGAGCCATGAATGCTATTCACAATGCATTTGGACCAGATCAAATGGAACCCTACCATATATATATATATATATATATATATATATATATATATATATATATATATATATATATATATTTATTTATTTATTTATTTATTTACATGAATGTTATTTTATTCTTGATCTATTCGATATTTTTATGAACCAATATTTATGTTTCTAATTCAATATTTAATTGCCTATGGCTATAAGACATTAGATGCCAACTTAAGATTACTTGCCAGCTGCCATTTGCCAAATAGTATTATCATTGTATATTTGTATGTATCCCTGTGCATCGGACAGGTTTGGGCGGTTCGGATATTCGAACCGCCCACCCGATCGGTTTTCGAATTGTCAATTTTAACTCCTATCCTTTTATTTTACACAGGTAATTTTGCGGATATTGGCAATTCAAATTTTGGACGGTTCGGGTTATTCGTATTCGGATTTTGGTTGACTTCGGGTTCACAAAAAAATATAAAATAAAAAAACTAAAACAATAAACTTAAGTACTTAATATAAAACTTGTACATATTCTGTAATCTTAATAATATCATTATCATTAATGGCAAATTACAAATAATCCAAAAAGCAATAGCCATAATAATATTATCACATTAAATAGGAGACTAAATATAGAAAAACAATAGTTAAAACCACTAACTATAGAAACATTCTCGGATATAATTTTGAAACTTAATAAAATTTAATGTCCGAAAAATGCCAAGAATATAATAATGACCAAAATATTTTGGGTCATTTCCATTTTTGGTCCTACTGTTATTAGGGCATTGCCAATTTTAGTCCACTTCATTAATTTTTGCCACATTGCGGCCAGTCTTATTTAGTCCTTGCTACTTTTAGTCCACCGTTAAAATTTTTGTCAAATAACCGTCCAAAACATGGGTATTTTGGTCTTTTCATCCTTTGATCATCTCCTTAACCCTTTGCAGTAGTTTTCCTTACACATTTTCATCCAATGAAGAGGTCCGACGAAAGCCATGGAGAGGTCCGACGAAAGCCATGGCTTTGTAATGTGGCTCACATGGCTTTCGCTGGACCTCTTCATTGGATGAAAGGAAAACCACTACAAAGAGTGAAGGAGATAACCAAAGCATGAAAAGACAAAAAATACCCATGTTTAGGACGACCATTTGACGAAAATTTTAACGGTAGATTAAAAGTGATAAGGACTAAATAAGACTGGCCGCAATGTGGCAAAAATTAATGAAGTGGACTAAAATTGGCAATGTCCCAATAACAATTGGATAAAAAATGGAAATGACTCAAAATATTTTCTTAACTGGAACATTGTCACATAAACTTAATTCGAAACAATTCAGGATTTATAACTGAATACCATATTAATATTAATGGTTTCATTAATTGAAATATTTGATGGTAATAATCAACATTATAACCACCATTAATATTTAATAATGACAACCAATGTATGGTAAGACACCTTCTTAATGTTCCCATTTTTGTAAAGATAAAATATGTGACTAGTCCAAATTAGCGTTTAACTTAAGGCTTGGTTAGGATTTTTAAGGCACATAATAGAGAGAGAGAGAGTAACTGAAGTACATAATATTACCAAAACTGAATGGTGGAAACGGAATGGGTACGGTTTGGGTAAGGTTTATCCACCCTTAATGACAAAACTACCAAAGCTATATGCCGATGCATAATCGCAGTGGGAAAATTATGATCATAATTTAGTATTTTATCCTAATTAACCCTTTAAATATAACAAATTTGCCTGTGGGCTAAATTTCGTTATATAACGCAGAGTTAACTACAAGGTTTCTTGCCTAAACTTTAAATAGGGTTGACCTAAGGATAAGGCTTTAAATATGGTAGTACTATGAAGAGTTTTATATACTTTATGTGCTTTGAAATCCTCCAAAAGAAGTGGAGTATTGACTGAAAGAGTAAGAATATACATAATCTATTCTTAAAGGCACTAAAGTCACCTAAAAGGTACTAAATCATGCATAATAAGCAATTAATTCAGTCCTAAAAAAGGCTCTAAATTCAATATTAATGAACATGCTTTTCTAAAGGCATAATTATAACAATCAAATAATATAATTAGTGCAATAAAAAAACATATATAGCATGCTCAGATTATGTGTATTACGAACTCAAACTCCACAATTAAATATTTAAATTGTAACACTGAATACAATTTAAATCGAATATTCAATATTAAAATTAAAATTCAAACAAATTAAAACTTAATAATTTGTTCAAAATTGAATAATAATTTAATTATGAATTTAATACCACAATGAAGGAAAAAATTAAATGGCATTAATATTCCAAATCATGCAATTACCATACATTTACTACATGTCATAAATAATATGCAATATTAATTAAGGTAATATTAATATGACAATATTAAACCAAATAATTACCCTTTACCAAAATTAATATGTATAATATTACTATATATTTACCATTTGCCAAAAATAATATATAATATTAATCAAGGTGACATTAAGATGGCAATATTTAAATCACATAATTACCATGTACAAAGATTAATATGTAATTAAGTATTAAATAAGGCAAACAAATATTAATGATAAATAAAGAAAATTGGAAGATTAAAGAATTTTCATTATCCTCACGCAATTTCCAACCAAATATATGATGAATAAAGGAAAATTGCAAAAACACTTTAATAGGAAATGTACCAGGAAGCAGGAAAACTGCATCAACTTTCCAAAGTAGCATCTTTGTTTCCAAAGTGCCGTTCTCCGTTTGTTGCAGCAACCACCATCACTAGTCATCGTGTCTAGCCGTTGTTCGCGACACCTCCGCGCACCAGAGGAATTGTGCAGAGACGCAGCAGCTGCAGTCCGGAGTCTATATCACCTGAAAGAGGATGGGGAGGCAGCAGATCGAGGCACCGGCCGACTGGGAATCCAAAGCCATCGCCGGCTCCACGTCCCTCCTCGCCGCAGCGCTAGGACCGCCGACACTCTGGGTTCGCTGATGCCGTGATCGCCGACGCTGCCCACTGCTTGTGGCTCTAAGGCTGCCGTCGTTTTCCGTTCATCCATGGACGGTGAAGCGCCGATCACAAGCCCAGAGTGCCCCACGACGCTGCCGCTACGTCATAGCAAGTGGACACTGCTCCGTCCAAAGTCCAGCAACGGTAAGCTCCCATAATCGATAACAGAAGAGCAGCGCAAATTCCAAAAATTCTTCCAACCGCAGTTGAAATAATATTACGGCAACAAAATTTGGTTAATAATTCATAAAAGCAAACACGATAATATTCGAAATATGCATAAAGTTCTCAAAATAACAAAAAAATTCTAAGAAACATATTTCGACATTAATTTCAACCAGTCACAAAAAACATAATATCAGAGTCCAAAAGAAATTAAAATTGTGCTTAATGCGAAAAAATAATAATTTTTAGCAGTCTAAATATTAAACTTTAACAGTCCAAAAATCATATACAAAACACTTAATGCATATGAAAACTTAATATTGTTTTAGGCAAACAATCATCCAGGTAATAATCAGACAGAGATTATAAAGGCTCTTGATACCAAATGTAAGAATAATAATACTGTCTAAACTCTAAACATATACAGAATGAATCTACGAGTAACCTAACATCGTAATAGCGGAAGCATAGATCGTGTTGATCTCCAGCCATAGTTGATGCCTTGTTGTGTTGCCTGTGTTAGTCGTTTTGTCTCACACTTGACTCAGTACCCTAGATGGTGTACTGGTATTTTCTGAGCAGTGTGAGTACCATGTCTGTAGGTGTTATATAATTGTCAGTCATGCATCCCATCAATGCAGGCTTATATAGACATATGGTGGATTGGACTAAACCTAGATGTCCAGTCCAACCTATAGCTTAATGGGCCTAGTCAACTTGCACCACATTATTAAGACCCACAATATATAATATATATTGTATTAGGGAAAAGTCTTACAAAAAGGCCATCTTTGATATTCTGGTTTTATTTTAATATTTGTTAAGATTAAAATAATTGCTTTGTCTACCACAGCCATTTTTTTATTTGAAAAAAGAAAAGAAGGAAGGGAAAGAAATAATAAGTGAATATAAACTTCTCCTTTTTCCCTCGATAAAATTTAACATTATACCTTTTTTATATTTTATTTTCTTTGTTCATTTATTAATGTTTGTTTTTCTCAGTCTAGTGGAAGTGGCGAAATGAACTATATGCTGCAGTTATAGATGATAAATGTGTGACTTGTGGCGAAATGAAATCTGAACATAATATTGACTTATACAAGTATTTAGTTGTGATACATTGGCAAGACACTGGACAAATAATTTTATTTTATTTTTATAAAGTTCCAAACGCAGATGGTCGTTTTTATACATAAAAACAATACAATCTCTGTCCAGAACTCCCCAGTTCCGGACGCAGATGTTCTATTTAACAAAAAATAAAAATACCATATGCGTCCGTGGCATATGCGACCGGAGTTTTCAGGACGCAAATGGTCCAAAACTCCGAACGCAGATGATGCTTTTTGTACTAGTGACATTTCGTTACTTTTGCCTTGTTCTACTTTTCCATTTTAGTGCTTTTATTTTTAGGAATTGTAGTTTCTTTCATTTGTTATATTGTTACACTTTATAAGTGTTAGTTTAATGTTGTGGTTTGATGTTGATATCGTTAGCTTGCTTGGGTTTTAGCTTGTTTTCTATTTTGCATTTCAGTTGGGCTAAAGACGTTTAATGTGACGCTCTTGTTGAGATTATCTTGAGCTATCTTTAGCACTTATATTCTTTGCATTGATTGATAGCTTGCTTGAGGACAAGCAAGAATAAAGTGTGGAAACTTGTGATAAGTGCTAAAGATGTAAACTTTTATTGGTCATTAAGGGGTTCTGTTGTGCTTAATTGGAGTCCTTTGTGGTTGATTGATGATGGAAATGCTTAAAAATGTGCTAATGTGTTGCAAAGCCCTACAAAGGTGTATACTTTAGTGTTTTTGAAGGTTCGGAGCATAAAGGATGGCATATGGGCTTGAAACGCAGCATCCGGGATGAAGTGCAATGAAGATACGCGTCCACGAAGTGTCCACCATTGTGTAGGGATCGTGGATACAGAACAGAAAGTTCCACAACCCAATCCATTAGCATGGACTATGAACTTACCTGAAATTGTCTGACGTAGGAGGGGGTCGTACAAGCGTACGCCAGCTCGTACGCCTCCCAGGGAAAACAAAGCTATAAATTGGCCATTGGCGGGATTTTGCTTCATACATCTTCTAGTTTATTTTGTAATTTCCAGAGCTTTAGATTAGATATTTTCTCTCTCTAGATTAGGTTAGATTCAACTAGCTACATTCCTATGCTTCAATTCCAAGTGTAAGAAGATATCTAGATTGGAGGAGAATTGACAACTCTCCTTGATTGTGGAGATCTTCCTTCCAATTTGTATATTTGAAGATTGCAATTGTGGATTGAAATTTGGTATTCATCTTCTACTTCATCTTCATTACATCTTCCATAAACGTTAGATTTGATTTCTACAATTGTTCTTTAATTACATGATGAATTGTAGCTAGAATACCTAGGAGTTGGATTTGATGATCTAGAGATTATGCATGTTTGATCTTTCAATGTTGAAGAGATAAGATTCTTGCAATTGCGTCTTGAATGCTTTTGTTGTGAATGATGATATGTGTTGATCCTTTCCTCATTGTCGGTAGATGAGTGAGGAGCTTGAGAGAGTGGAAGTAGCATGGTTTTGGTGCTTTCATGTAGTCTTGTTCTCATTTGCATTTCCTTGCTTTAAGTAAGGAATGAGGTGAAGACAATGTGTTTGATAAAATGCTTCTTAGGATCATGGTCACGGAACGGTGCTCCATACCAAGAAAATCTTAGTAGACCGATAGGTGAAGGACACTTATAAAGCCTCACGGAAGTTAGACATGATTTGCATTACATCAAGTCCACCATAGCCTAATGCATGCATAAGCTCAAGTGATTGAATCCAACTCCCCGTTTTACTTGCTTTCTTAATTGTTTCCATGCTTTCTTTACTTGCTTTGATAATTGCTTTCTTCATTGCTTTTATGCTTTCTTTATGCATTTGCTCTCTTACCTTCACATGCTCACACAAGTTCTCCTTTGCACCTAGTTATCTCTTGTTGAAACTCTCCCCTTGAAAGCATTGCACTTAATTAACTCCAATTTGTCATCCTTTGAGAACGACATCCGGGAGAATCTTCATTCTCCACCCATACTTTCCATCCACCGCTAACTACACTTTGACAGAATTTTAATTTCAAAAATATTTTATTAAGATAAGGTGGTTTAAAATATCGGGGTGTCACAACCAACTCTGCTTGTAACCTAGATAACTACGAAGCTTTCCTACTCATTCAGGACTCTTCAAGCTTGTTCCTTCAGCTTGTCTGGATGAAGAGCCTAGACCTTCCAACTCTACTTTGTAACCTGGATAATCCTTGAGTTCTTGTTTTTCAGTGGCCTAAGTAGATTGATTTTGGGTTTCTTCTTTCTCAGTCATTTTTTTACTTTCCTTTGAGGGCTTCTCTTGTAGCCACCTTCTCCTGATTTATGGCAGCATTTTGTTCCTAGCCGAACCATGCAAATTCCTATTCTATTTCCATTTGTCGAAAAACTTTCAACAAGTTTCTTGAAATTGATGGCTTTCCAAGTTTGCCAGTTGATGACTCTTGCAAGCTCAGTCAGCAAAATCTTCATCAACAAAGAATTCCTCAGGAATATCTTTTATCTCCATTTGTTGAGCCAATGCAGCATCAACTTCAATTTGCCTTGCAGACAGGTCTAATGTCGCTTGATTAGTAGTAGACTCAACTTCTTGAGCCTCATCTTCGTTCACTGCTCTCGCTATCCCTCCAATCACCTCTATATGGTAGTCAAGTGGTTGTAGTGATGTTATAGGTCAGGCCGAGCCATGACCGAGCTCGTAGAGGACCCAAGGCTAGTTTCTAGGTCGAGCGCGAAGATAAAATGAATGTGGTAAAAAGATCAACCAAGGCCCCGTACTCGGTACTTTGGTAGCCAAATGGTTTTGGCAATCCACTAAGCCAAGTCGAGTAGGGGCTGAGCCCCTAAAGACACGAGGTTGAGCTCAGCAAAGCCTTAGGCTGAGCCAAGTACTCGCCAAACTCGCAGGAGAACTCAAGGGCGACCTCAAGGCCTTAGGTCGAGTCAAGAACTCGACTGGCCTCATTATGGGCTCGAGATCGGCCTTGAGGTCGATCACCAAGAAGATAACCAGAATGCAACATCCGAGCTAACTTTGTATGGGTATAGAGGATGGCCTTGGGATACCCAAGCCGACTACTAAGGGAGAGAAAGAACAACCCAATGGCAGGTATAAAAGGGAAAACATAAAGGCAAAAGACAAAGGGAACAATTAATCAAGTGAGGAAAAGGAAATGTTATTCAAGTTCGACAAAATACATCAACAAGGAAATGAAAGTTAGCTAAAACTAGTCTAAGCCTCCGGGGGAGGTCAGCTGCGAGCAACTCGGCGTGGCCCTCCTCTTCCTTAGTCATCCATGCAAGGTCAGTCTCGTCCCCTTGGACGTGGATGTGCTGTAGTGGCAATGGGTTCAAAGTGGGTCTTCGGTGAGAAGCACTAGGAGGCCATCATCAACGCGGGAAGAAGCGATCGTCGAGGCAAGTTAAGCAAGGCGTATTACAATGAAGGTAGTGCAGGCCGTGACTCGGAGCTACTCTCTCACTGGCGATAACTCACAACTCGAAGAGTAGGGGCTGGTGATGGACATATTAAAGACCAAGTACGAAGCAAACCAATCTGAGGGATACTGAGACGAACCCAACTTGGGCTAGGCCAACCCCTTGGTCGGCTTTGGCGACCCCAAGGCCGACCTTGGACGATCGACCTAAGCCCAAGTGGTCGGGTCGGATCGCGAGGCACCCTTCACGAACTTGACCTAGGTGACTAAGGCATGGTCAAACGGGCCCCGAGCAGGAGGCACCTGATTCGTGCGGGGTAGTTACAAGGAGATGTCAAGTATAAAAGCGAGCTATTTGTATTCATTTAGCACACAACTTGTCTTCTCATTACATTTTTTGTATGACTTTAAGTCATTAATACGAACACCTTGTTTCTTTTGAGCATTATATATGGTCTTTATATTTCTCTATCCCTTTAATTAATCGGACTTAGTTAATTCGGATCTCTGAATTCCATCACAATCTAATGGCTACAAAGAAAGGTTAGGTTGTACAAAATCAATAGATCATAAAACATAACTATCAACATTTTACAATTACCTAACCAACACAACTCAACAGATTTGAATTAACTTCACCAAAAACTAAAATATCCAACTTCATTCCCCTAACTGACAGAATATAAATAAACCAAAACAAAATGAAACCTTTAGAACTATATCAACAACCAATATTATTATATCACGGATTTATCATGCTGGGTTTATCGAGGCAAACCCCACTCCTCTTCCGAGTATGTGAGTAAACCCTCGCCCTGTGATCCTAGCCGGCAAAGGACCACAAGGAGGTTAACCAGCCTAGGTTGCCCATACAGTGAAAAGGAGCTTTACATAAAACCATAACAAAGAAGTGTTGTACTAAACTAGGGTAAATCTCATATTTACTTTAGTGCACAACACATGCTTTTTCAACTTTAACTAATTTTTTTTCTTTTTACTTTTAGCAAAAGGCCTAAATACCTGACTATTTGAAATATGAATAATGTTCAAATTGGCCACTGAATGTAACCTGAAAGTGCAATTAGGTCACTGAATAAAAAAAAAGTGCAATTAGGCCACTAAACACTCCCTCATCAGGTTACTTGTTTATGTGGACGGTGAGTTGGCATTTTAAAATAATTTTTAATAATAAAGTATTAAAATAAAAATAAAAATAATTAAAAAAAAACACACATGCGGCCCCCTCCCCCCTCCCCTAATAATACCCATGCCACCTTGATAGGAAACCTGCAAATGAATCAAATTTAATTAATTATTATTATTATTACTAGTATTTTTGCCCGTGCGTTGCACGAAATGGATTTGCTATAATATGTTAAGAATATTTAGATCGATATACAATTATGTAAATTATAATATCGAATAATATATAATGCAATTGAAGAATTGAATTTGATCGGTTATGTTTTCTGATGTTATCATTAGTTGAATTTGAGCAAATAATTGCCCAATTAATAGCCGATGTATATATATATGCATCCAGTCCTGGAACTTTAGACATTTTATATATCAATATTTATGATTTGTATTACTTTGGCTAATTATCTTGTTGTCTAGCAACTCAGTTATATAAATTATTTGTACGAATGATATATTTTTTATGTAGATATATAGCAATTTTGTCATATTTGTATAAAAAGAAAACACAATATAATTGTTTTGAATTACTCATTATTGAAACCTTTTTGTAGACGACATTGGTAGTATATTATATATTGTTATTGTAAATTTTTATACTTATTTTACATCACTAATGAAGTAAATTATCCAGAATTATAGTTTTTTTGTGCTCTATTTCAGAATTACTGGAGTAAATTATCCAGGAGCTTAGTATTTCATTGATTATAAGATATCTCTAAAGAAGGTATGTATAGATTAGCTCTGCTTTCTTTTAAGTGTATAGATTAACCTTATTTCATGAATGTTACGTTTGATTTGTGTGCATGTTTTATTTGTTGTGTATTTTTGCCTAATAGTTGAGCTATATAATGTATTATTAAGAGCTATAATTCTACCTAAACATGTCAAACTTAATTTGGCTCTTTGGGGTATACTTTATTTATCCTTAGGGTTTTATCTATGTAATTAATTTGATTAATTTTTTTTAATGTGTTATAGTTAGAGTTCTTAGAGTAAGATAATGATGTATGCAAATAATATGGTAATTGGATGAAAACTGTATAGCTTGGAATAATTGGATAAGCTAATTTATTTATTAACATTTTTTTAAAAAAAATACATTTAATTCCTATATACAAAACCTACATAAAACATACAAAAAAATCTTTACAATTGTGCTCTATACAATTACAACTATCATGTTTTGTAGTGTCTATGGTTATCAACCTTTCCCAAAATACTTGTTGTCCTATTACCTATGAATTCATACATAAGTGGAAAAAAAAATCGTAAAGCACCTAAGTAAAAACCATATATTCGTTTATCAGTATGTCTGCAAAAATATTAGTTAAACATTTAACAACAAATAAAGTACCAATTAATTTTCTTTATTTTATTTTATTGTATTTATTGATATTTTTAATAGGCATCATTTAAGAACAAATATATTCTATATTTATTGTTCATATATCAATTGTTTGGTCATGATCCCCTAGCATATTCTTAAAATATTATAATTATTGCACATAATAATTTATTAAAACTGGATGTGCGTGTGTTAATAACGTATTATTGATGTTATTAACGTGAATTTGCAAAGAATAAAATAAATGATTATTTCCTTATTGGTGTAGACTTATTGGAGACAATATTACTAATTAATATATATTATTTAATTTCCATATAAAATTTTTTTTACCAATTAAGCTTTATTAATTATTTTACCAATAGCATTTGTGTTCTCTTAAAAAAAAATTATTTTACCAATAAATTATGTAATTAATGTTAACAAAATATGGAATGATTCAATGATCCATGTTTAATATTATAAGTGAATAAATATATATGGATAATTAATAAAATAATAAATAAATAAAATAAATGATTTTACTAATATACCACTAAGTTTGGGCAGGAAAATTTGGGAGGAGGATATTGTTTTTATATATAGTATAGATTACTAGTATTTTCGTTCGTGCATTGCACGGAATGAATTTGTTATAATATTTTAAGAATATTTGGATCGATATAGAATTATATAAATTATAACATCGAATATTATATAGCGTAATTGATGAAATTGGTTGGATTGATTATGTTTTCTGATGTTTTCTTTGCTTGAATTAGAGCAAATAATTGTCCATATGAGTTATAATGTTATATTGTTATTATTATTAGTTGTTCAGTTTGTTACTAGTCTAGTGTTGAGTCCTGTGGCTCTCATTGTTTATCTCTCTTTCACCTATTCTCTAGGAGTCACACTTTGTATAGTAGTAGGACTCTATTGTAATTCTGAGTTAGTATGAAACTGAATACTGTTCATTCATCTGGTATCAGTTTAGCGTTAGGTTCCTCCACCACATATTTTCTCTCCCCTCCCTAACCCCACCACAATGGCCAACCACGTCAACCACGCCGCCGCCGCTACCGGCGACGCCGTCGTGCCTCTGGCGAACCCGAACCCGCTATCCTTCACGCATCATTTCATCTCCATCAAGTTGAACACACGCAACTATTTGTTTTGGCGCACCTAGCTAGTCCCGTTCCTCCGAGGCCAGGGGTTGCTAGGTTACGTTGATGGAGCCACCCCATGTCCGCCGGCAGTCCATCCAACGCCGGGCGAGACTGCCGCTGCCACCTCAGCCGCCGCAGCCACCGCCGTACCCAATCCGACCCATGCCGCTTTGGTGCAACAGGATCAATCGATCCTTTCTCTCCTCATCTCGTCGCTTTCTGACAAGGTAATGTATCTCGCGGTTGGCAGGACCACCGCTCGCGAGGTTTGGACCTCCATTACCGCCGCCCTGGGCTCCTCGACAAGGGCTCGCTGCCTAAACCTCTTAGGCAGTTCCAATCCCTCCGGCAAGAGAACAGCACACCGGCGGAGTACTTGGGCTGTGCCCAGTTGCTGGTCGAAAATCTAGCATTGGCTGGACGGCCTATATCGCTGGATGAACAAAACTTGTACGTATTCCGGGGTCTCCGACGGAAATTTCGTGCGATGGCTGCGTCTCTATCAATTTCAGGTACACCGGTCATAATCCCGCAACTCGTTGACTTCTTGCAGGCCCAGGAGTTTATCTATCAGGACGAGTTTTCCCCGAGCACTGAGGTAACCAACGGCGACACTCACACCGCGCTTTACGCTGGACAGCAACGCCGGCAGTCCAACGATGGTGGCTACGGTAGTCGTCGCGGTGGCTCAGGCGGGGGTCAACGTGGCCGCCAAGGTCGCGGCCGAGGAGGATAGGGTCGCGGTCGCGGTGGTGCTCCCCGCTGCCAAATCTGCCGGTCGCACGGCCATACGGCCGTCTACTGCTTCCAGCGCTACGCCCATAATTCCCTCTTCTGGTTTTCTGATATTTTGTATTATTTGTGGACGACTATTCCCGATTCACCTGGTTTTTTCCATTACGGTTGAAATCGGATATATATATAAAGTGTTTGAGTCGTTTCGAGTCATGGTAGAACGCCAATTCTCGCGTTCTATCAAGTCCATTCAATTAGATTTGGGCGGCGAATATCAACGCCTACACAAAACCTTTGAGTCCCTTGGCATAGTCCACAGGCAATCTTGCGCGTACACGCATTAGCAAAATGGCCGGGTCGAGCGCCGGAATAGACACATAGTCGAAACCGCTTTAGCACTAATGGCAGAAGGCTCAGTCCCGCAACAATATTGGGACTATGCGTTTGAAACGGCAACTTATCTAATCAACTGCCTACCCTCGGCTGCTCTAAAATTCCAAACACCATACTACTATCTCTATAAAACCCCACCGCCCTACAACTTCCTTCGAGTATTTGGGTGTCGTCGTTATCCATATCTAAGACCTTACAACAAAAACAAAATGGAGTACAGGTCTACTCCGTGTGTCTTCCTAGGTTACCCAGTTTCATATAGGGGTTACCGTTGCATGGATCTATCCACTGGAAAGACTTTTATCTGTCGCCATGTGCGCTTTGATGAATCGTTGTTTCCTTTTTCAGAAAGTGCTATACAGGAGACGCCTTTGGGCTTCAACTCATCTCCACCGTGGGGCTCCAGGAGCATTGTGACATCTCCACAGCCTGAGCCGCATAGGGTCCTAGTTGAGGAACCCTTAGCGTCAGAACCGCCGCCCTTAGCCTTGGAGGGGCCCACGGCAGCACCAACCAGGCGTGTTAAGGCTGTTCAAAACCAGGAACGGGGACACAACATGCGCTTAAGGTCTAATGAGCAATTCTATGCGCTACACACCACTGTTGACCCAACGTGCTATTCCTAGGCAAACTTTCTACCACTTTCAAGATTCGAGATCTGGGCGAGCCGTCATTCTTTTTGGGTATTGAGACAGCTCAGCGCAGTGGTGGTATTCACATGAATCAACGTCGTTACATGGTAGATATTTTGGCTAGAGCGAGAATGTCCGACTGTAAGCCTCTAGCAACTCCAACTGCGTTAGCTCAACCGATCTCACCCTCGGTTCAAGAAATTGACAATCCGACACAGTACCGTCGTATAGTAGGGGCTCTGCAGTACTTGACTATCACCCGCCCAGATCTATCGTATGCTGTAAACCGACTGTGTCAGTTCATGCAGCGACCCACAGAGGAGCATTTGGGGCATGTTAAAGCGGGTGCTACGTTACATTAAGGGCACATTGGATTACGGAATTCACTTCTCACGATCAGTCTCCACCGCTATTCATGCGTACTCTGACTCCGACTGGGCTGGTTGTCCGATAAACCGAAAATCTACTAGTGGGTATGCTGTGTTTCTCGGTTCAAACTTGATTTCGTGGGTTTCCCGGAAGCAACGCACGTGGCCAGATCATCTACAGAAGCAGAGTATAAAGGGTTAGCTGATGTAGCAGCCGAAGTCACTTGGGTTATTTCGTTACTACGCGAGGTTGGTCTGCGCACAGGGAGTCAGCGACAGTATGGTGTGATAATTTTGGGGCCACATACTTAGCTGCAAACCTAGTTTTTCATGCACAAACGAAGCACGTTGAGATCGACTATCACTTCGTTCGGGACAAGGTTGCCTCTGGTGAGTTTGTTGTTAACTTCGTATCGACTAAGAACCAAGTGGCACACATCTTCACGAAACCACTACCTGCGCCACGTTATGGAGTTCTTCGGAGCAAGCTCAATGTGGTAGCTCACCACCCTTGCGCTTGAGGGGGTGTATGAGTTATAATGTTATATTGTTATTATTATTAGTTGTTCAGTTTGTTACTAGTCTAGTGTTGAGTCCTGTCATCCTGTGGCTCTCATTGTTTATCTCTCTTTCACCTATTCTCTAGGAGTCACACTTTGTATAGTAGTAGGACTCTAATGTAATTCTGAGTTAGTGTGAAACTGAATACTGTTCATTCATCGTCCAATTGCCCGTGCGATTCACGGATAAATTTTTTTTATTATTTATTTAGATAATAAAATTAAAGATAAAATTATTTTTAAAAAGCTAATATTGAACATGTACATTTATTTGATTATAAGATTAGTGCAAAAGTATAACTCAATTAATTGAATAATAAATGACTTGTTTGTTTACAATTATCTTAAAAAGATCGATATTTAATATAACTTAAGTAATTATATTATTACAATAATAAATATGGAAAAATGAAAAATAATTTAACTTTAATTATTATGGAGTATAAAAATAAATTCAACGACCAATATTTAGCTTAATTACCATAATAATTATCAGGCAATTATTATTAGTCAATTACACTAAATTAATTATTTTTCGTTAATAGGAATATCAATTCGTATATAGAAAAATTATTATTATTATATATTAAATATGTTCGACCTTCTACAGTGTTCATGTCACACGTGTACTAATTAATTTGATCAACGACATCTCAAGTTCGTGAGAGGATTGCTAAACCTTCCAGTTAATAGATATTAATTATTATGGAGTAGTATTTATTAATATAATGAATAATTAATATAGTTAATTAATTAATATTTAATGCATATAATTATAATAATATAATTGCGAATTATATTTCCAGTGAAATATTAATATTTTTTTTTTGAATACTACTAACTCTATTACAATGCAATATCTGTCCATAACTACTTTCTCAACCTATTGAAGCACAAGAGTCAGTATTGCCTCCACTGAGGCTCGAACCCACTACCTCCCGTATAAAGGGAAGGGTTTGATGTCATTGGACTACAAGGTCCTTGGCAATGAAATATTAATATATTCATTTAGTTTTTCATAATATTTCATTTCCTTTTAAATATATTCATTTCATTTTTCCTTCATAAAAATGATTAATATTGATTTCCATTCCTTTTTCCTTCATAATTTTTTCCTAATATTTCATTTGTTCGTTACTAATTTTTTCATATGAAAAGTAGTGTTATATGACAAGTGAAATATTAATATATTCATTTCGTTTTTCTTAATATTTCATTTCCTTATAAATATATTCATTTCCATTTTCCTTCATAAAAAATTAATATTCATTTCCATTCTTTCTTCCTTCATAATTTTTTCCTAATATTTCATTTGGTGGTTACTAATTTGTTCGTAGAGAAAGTTGTGTTATATTTCCAGTGAAATATTAATATGTTCATTTCGTTTTTCCTAATATTTCATTTCCTTTTGAATATATTCATTTCCTTTTTCATTCATAAAAAGAATTAATATTATTTTACATTCCTTTTTCCTTTATAATTTTTTCCTAATCATTCATTTGGTGGTTACTAATTTTTTCTAGGGAAAAGTTGTGTTATGTTCCCAGTGAAATATTAATATATTCATTTCATTTTTCATAATATTCCATTTTCTTTTGAATATATTCATTTCATCATTTCATTTTTCCTTCATCAAAAAAATTAACATTGCTTGCCATTCATTTTTTTTTTTTGATAATTGCCAATTAATTGGCCTGATTTCTTGTCAATTAGTAAGAAAATATTAATAACAAATTCCCGTGTAATATTCATTTCCTTTTCGTTCATAAAAATTTAATATTAATTTTCATAAAATTAAAAAGTAATATAATTATAACAATATAATTGTTGAATATATTTTTAGTGAAATATTAACAAATTCATTTTGTTTTTACTTCTAAATAATTAATATAATTATAATTATAATATAATTGTTGATTATATTTCCAGTGAAATATGAATATATTCATTTCCTTTTTCCTTCATAAAAGGAATAAATATTCATTTCCATTTCTTTTTCCTTCATAATTTTTCCTAATATTTCATTTAGTGGTTACCAATTTTTTCATAGAGAAAGCTATGTTATATTTATAGTGAATTTTTATTATTAATCTCCTTTTTCATTTGGCCTGATTCCTGTGTCAATTATTTTATAATATTTTTTTTGAACTATAATTTCACCTCTGAACATGGTATGAATAAACGAATAAAACAACTGCATATTATAAGTAATGTAAAACCATGAAATGATAAGATTTAAAAAAATCACACAAATTTAAATTTTGAAATCTTTAATGCCCAAAAACATAAATGTCTAGGATTTCAACAGAAAAATATTTTATTACTTGCTTCTCAACTTTCACATCACTTAGTAGATCCACTATCTTTTGCATCACATTGCTTATTAGGCTCCAAATATCTGCATTTGTAATTAAAGGATCAAGAGAGGTGGAAATATAAGATTTCAAATATAAAAGGATAGTTTAAAAAAATCAATTAAAAAAAGAATAGTTAATACTTAGAATAAAAGTTGTAGTTATTTGACAAATTAGTTTACCTTTCAGCAATTGAAGCTACCAACAATTAACCCCAGTGCTTGCGATTGCAAAATATAAGAACCTGCAATGAATGTAACCAAAAAAATTTTTTAAAAAAAAAAAAAGAAAAAAGAAAAAAGAAGAAGATAAGATAAGAACAGTAAAAAAAACAGTAAATATGTCACACTTCTATGGAGAATGATGGTTCTTCCTATGTACATTGATGCTTTCACAAACGAAAAACAACAGAACTAATAGTGATGAAAATTGGTGGTGGTGGTGGTTGACTGAGTTTCTTCTTGTATTTATAGTCATAAAGAGAGAGAGGCAGAGCTATTATATATGAATGGAAAACCTCCATTATATTATATTCCATACATATTTGAATTTCATATATATTATATTCCAATACCTTTTTTTTTGAAAACATTATATTCCAATACCTATTTGTTTACACTTACATTTGTTTATTACCAATTACCAATTATTACCAATTAATAATAATTATAATTATAATAATTATATTATTCTATCATAATGTAATTGTTTAGACATATAATCTCATGCATGTAACTGCTCATATTATTCTATTCTATATTATTATTCTATCATAATGTAATTGTTTAGACATATAATCTCATGCATGTAACTGCTCATATTATTCTATTCTATATTATTCTATCCGTGAATGCATGATAATTAATATTATTCTATATTATTATTCTATCATAATGTAATTGTTTAGACATATAATCTCATGCATGTAATTCTTCAGACATATAATCGCATGCATGTAATTGTTCATATTATTCTATTCTATATTATTGTATCCGTGAAGGCATAATAATTACCATTACCATATTACTAATAAAAATTTATTACCAATTATAATTAATATTATTCTTATTCTATCATTCTATCATAATAATTACCATAATTACTAATAACCAATTATAATTAATATTATTCTATCATTAATATTATTCTATCATTAATATTATTCTATCATAATAATAATTACCATATTACTAAAATACCCCTACGTTTGGGCGGGAAAATTCTGGAGGAGGATAATGCTTTTATATATAATATAGATATAGATTATTATTATTATTATTATTATTATTATTATTATTATTATTATTATTATTATTATTATTATTATTTACGGAAAGTCAACTTCTTTCACAAAACAACTTTTGTTTTATGATTTTGGATAAAGATTTCACTTGTTTTGTGAAGGAAGTTGACTTTTCGTAAATAATAATAATAATAACAACAACAACAACAACAACAACAACAATAATAATAATAATAAAATTAAATTTGAATCATCCGCAAATTTCCTATCAAGGTGACAAGGGGTGGCCGCCGGTGTGTTTATTATTATTATTATTATTTTAAATTTTTTTATTTTAATAGTTTATTATTAAAAATTATTTTAAAATTCCAACTCACCGTCCACATAAGCAAATAACTTGATGAAATGGATAGTAACCTACTATTAGGTGAAATTGCATACATTTGGAGTGTTCAATGACCTAATCGTTGTTTTTTTTTTTTTTCATTTAGGGGCCTAATTGCATTTTCAAGTTACGTTCAGTTTGAACATTTTTCCATTGAAATAGTTGAAGAGACTCTTGCTTACCCATAATAGTCATGTATTAAAAAAACTAAATACTAACAATTAAAGGGTCAAAATTCCTTTTTTAAATAATAATAACCATGATAATGATGTATCAAGCTATCATTTGTCGCAAATTTTTCTGTGCACCGCGGTCCACAATGGATTGTAGACCATACATCAAAACGACGTCGTTTTGATTAATAAAAACAAACGGCTGAAATGGCCTTCGTTCCGCGCCGTTAACTTTCAGTTTATATACATTATCGTTCCTTTCAACACAACTGTAGTTCCTTTTTTATATAACTGCAGTTTCATTCGACATTATACACTCAAATATGTGAAACTGTTATTCGGCTTCCTTTCAACACAATTACAGTTTCTTTTATAATGCATTGCAGTTTCCTTTCAACACAACTACAATATCATTTCGATATAACTACAGTTTCATTGGACAATATACACTCAAAAATGTGAAACTGTTATTCAGTTTTGGACAATATACACTCAAAAATGTGAAACTGTTATTCAGTTTCATTTTATATACACTCAAAAATGTGAAACTGTTATTCAGTTTCATTTTATATACACTACAGTTTCCTTTTAACGCAACTACAGTTTCATTTAATAATATAAAAACAAATGTGATGCAGTATCTTTTGAGATGAACTGTAGTATCCTTTACGGAGCTCCGTTACAACTTAAGGAATCCGTTTCTCCTATTAAATGAAACAGCGTCATTTTGTGACCATAGTCCACAATGCACTATGGACCATGGTCCACCATATAACAACTGATCATGTTTAGTTTTGGATTTTTTAAAACAGAATAATATGGCAAATAATACGGAGTACACAAGTAAGTAGTACTGGTATGGCATTTTACATGTTAAAAAAAAAAAGTCTTAAGAGTATTTTTTAAAGCATAGTTCGAAGATTTAATCACATTTTTTTACAAATGTTTGAAAGCTTATTTAATTATTATCCCAGAACAAAAGATCCTTTTTCTTTCACATATATACTCCCTTACTAGTTTTTCTATTCGCGATGCGCAAAAGTTAGGTGTCCAATATTAGTATTTTATATTAAAATTTTAAATTTATTTAAATTTTAATATAGTAAATAATAATAATAATAATAATAATAATAATAATAATGTAAAATATTTTTATAAATTGGATATTTATATTTAAAAAAATAACTAACATATAACTCTAATATTTAATGTGTATATATTATTATTATGAGTAAATACCATATAAGGTTCCTCGAATTTGGTGGTTTCACCAAGAATAGTTTCTAACATTCGTAATTACCATCCGTGATCCTCCGAGTTGTGAAAAGTGACCTGCTACCATCCATCTATGGCGTCAAAAGCGGGGATAAATTTGTCTTTTGCCATCTTTTTTTTTTTAAGGCTAATAGTACATAATTCTTATATCTTCTTCTCTCAATCCCCAGAATCCCTCAACCAGATCAAGATTTAAACTTGAAAGAGTGGAATTTGATAGAAATTTCCAAAACTATATCATCACTATTCCAATTTCCTTTGCCATGTGAGGTTGAACACCAATCCATTCAACATTTAACAATTGAATACTATCTCCAGAGATGAAGTAGAAAACAAACAAGCAAAATCTAAACTGGAAAACTGCAAAACAAAGAATACAATGGAACAAAAACCTATATTTCCACATCCTTGAATTCCTCTTCTGCTTGAAAACCATTCACTGCATCTCTCATATCTTCAACCCCATCACACCCATCAAAGAACTCCATTAGCCTCTTGAGCTCCCCATCCTCCATATCATTTGTAAAGGCCCTGATTGGGATCGCATTTCTAGGCTGGAAAATGTATGAATTCGGATTATCGTCGACAATCACAACGCTCTTCATATCACGCCCTAACTCCAATAAGTCTTTCACAAATCTGCCGTCCACTTCCTTGCAAGAATCTCTGTATAATCTGTGTGAAATCAATGCCTTTTTGTCCAACCTATCCAAAACCAGAGATGCATATTCCTTTATCCCGACTATGAACACCACAATCTCAAATTTCTTGCTCAGGGATTCCAGAAATTCATCCATGAATGGCCTCTTCAACACGAAGAATTCAACAATTTCCCCGTCGATCACCGGCCGGACGATGAAATCGTACTTTTCCGGCGGTGGGTTGGACTGCGATTGGCCTCTCCAGTGCCTGCTTCCCCTTCGTCATCAATGGCGACCTCCTCTGCGTAAAAAACAAGGATATTTAATTTGACCGCCAGCCGACATTTGCTTTTAATTTCTTCTCTTCTTCGATTTTTACAGTGTTTCCAGTTATATTTTCCTTCAGCTCAGCTTTCTGAAATTCCTTACCGCCCTTCCCCCTACCTCGTCCGTCCTTTTTTTCCAAAATCCTGAGCTCAAATGTCACGGCTGGCGAATTTAGAGTTGGAGGCGCGGCAACAATTGTGGGACTAGAGGCCGAACAAGTCAACCTCCTGGAAAAAAACTTCGGCTATGAACGAAGATTGGTTAGCGGCGGCGATGACCGACGACGCCGTCGTCGTGGACCTCCTCTTCCGCCTCAAGCAGTCCCCGTTCTCAGAGGCGTGCACTCCACCTCCACCGCCGCATCCCGCCGTGACTAAGTTGCTGCATATGAGCTTACCTTTTCCCAGTTGGGGCCATCTCCAGCCAAGATTGAAACTGACGGCGGCCGCGACTAAGTGGCTATGGTTGAATCATCAATGGCAAGCCTACAAATTTTAGGTACAGGACATGGATTGACATTCGATTTTCTTCTACAACAAAACCAATTGCTCCTAATCTGCATTACTGATTTCGAAACACCTAGCTCCATTCCCTTTCCCTTTGTTTCCGTCTCAATAGTTGTAGAGAAAGGCTGTAATCGATGGCGGTGATGGAAGAGAGAAAGCCGTCAGTGGAGATCAGGAAGTAGAGGTTTACCTACCCGGGAATCGACGGCAATCCGCCACCCAGATCCACTCCACTCGTCGACGGCTATGCTACAATTTTTTTGGGAGAACAAAATGTTTATTTTCTCAGAAATTGATTGGGTTATGGCAAAAGACGAAAAGATCCCTGCTTTATACGGTTTAGACGGGAGGATGGCAGTAGGTCACTTTTCGCAACTCGGAGGATCACAGGTGGTAATTACGGAAGTTAGGGACTATTATTGGGGAAACCACCAAACTCGAGGGACCTTAGATGGTATTTACTCTTATTATTATTATTGAAGAAGATAAGAAAATATATGGTGGATGCATGTGCATAGTAACAGTAGTGGAAAAACTAACGGAAGTTATAACGGTAGGGGTATATTTATCCGAAATATTATGTAGTACAACTTTTATAGCATAATGTACAAAAAAATTTAACGGAAAAAACGGACATAAATGAAGGGTATAACCTTCCTTCACATTTATTATGTTTTTAGATAGATTATTAAAATTTAAAAATAATTAAACAAATAAAACACAATTAATGAATATTTTTAAAAATCTAACTGCTCCCGCCCGATCAAGTACCAGTTGCTTCGCAGGTAGTTGAGAAAAATTCTCACAAAATTATAGCTATTGCCTTACAAAATTGATAAAATGTAAAGATCTTTTATCAGCCCCCAATCATCTTGAGAGCAAGCTGAAAAAAGTTTGCAGTAATTATTACATCACGAATCATTCACATTGTAAGATGAATCATTTACATAAAGTTCATGTTTAATATATTGAAGGTTTATTTTAATACATTGAATGTTTATTTTTTATGTACAGAAGGTTCATTATTTGGTATAATACCAAATAATTTTGTATACAACCAAATAATGAATCTTCAATGCAAAAAGAAAAAAAAATCTTCAATATATTAAAATAAACATTTATTTATGGTTCACATCACAATTAGAGTTGTCAAAACGGGCAATCATGCCCCATAGGGGCTGACCCGTCTCGAGTTTGTCCAAACACTGCCCTGTTCTGCCTGTTTTATACAACGTCAACCCATTTATTATTATTATAATTTAAAAAAATTACTTTAAAATTTTTAAATTTTTGTATAACTCAGGCAAGGTTGAAAAAATCGCTAGGGCCTAGGGCACCTTGGCGCTCGATTTAATTCTTCCTTTTTTTAAAAAAAAATTCTTTTTAATTGTAATTTACATTATATTAAGGCTATAAGCCTTTAACTACCACACCATAACTGAAATCCAACCAAATCTGCAAACCTGCTTCCTCCATCGTCTCCAACCATCGCCTCCAACAATCGCATCCAAGTCTGAAATCAAACCAGATCTGCGAATCTACTTCCTCCATCGCTTTCAACCGTCGCCTCTAAGTCTCCAACTATCGCCATCCATCAACGATCGCCAGCCATCCATTGCCGGCTGCCAATCTGAGTCCAGACCGGCGACCATCACCATCCATCACTTTGAGGTAACGATGGAAGACGCCGCCTTCATCGCCTCTAGATCTGAAATCCATCCCCTCTCGATCATTCGGCGACCATGGAAGACGTCGCCTTCATCTCTCTCGTCGTCGTTTTTCTCTTTTTGGCAAAGGGGGGGGGGCTAAGACGGGACGGCCAGCTACGCGGCCTAGGAGCCGCCTAGACTGGCCGCGGAGGAGGCCAATTCTTGCCTTCCTCGCCGTGGCCGCCGGCCGCCTAATCGGCGCTTAGGCGCAATATTTGCAACACTGAACTCAGGAATCAAACACCAATCTAAGTTAACAATTAACAATATTTCCAATCAAACACATTAAATTTTTTGAACAAACACCATGTAAGTGTATATATACAGTTCAAATACGGTTGGGGTGCTCAAGTGCGGTTGTGTGGTGGGTGGAGAGTCATTGATCCTACCAAAATCAACGTTCAGGATTAAAAATGTTTTAAAATGCGGTGGTAATTTGGTCATTTTACATATGGGTCAAACTTAAGTTTCGTGATTTTTCTTCTTAAGCTGCGTGATTTTTTCCTTCTTAAGGTGCGTGGTTTTAAACTTAATGTGTGTTAGTTGTTGAAACTTAAGTGCGCCGGTCTAAATCTTTAGGTGCGTGATTTTCCATCTTAAGGTGCGTGGTTTTGAGCTCAAGGTACGTGATTTTGAGCTTAAGGTGCGTTAGTTGTTGAAACTTAAGTGCAACAGTCTAAAGCTTTAGATGTCTGGTTTTCTTTCTTAAGGTGCGTGATTTTCTTTCTTAAGGGTGTGGAGGGTGTGGTTTGTGTGCTTAAGGTGCGTCGACCTAAGGCTTTAGGTGCGTTGTTTTCCTTCTTAAGGTGGGTTATTTCCCTTTTTAAGGAGCGTTTTTTTTTTTTTTTTTTTTTTGTAGTTTCAAAACACAAACAATATGCTTTATAAGATTTTTCTACAAAGCCATATTTATGTTAATGCAGCTTAAGGTGTTAGAAGCTTAAGGTGCATCAGTTTAAATTAAAAAAAAAAAAAAAGAATAGATCACCGCACAATTACACGGGAACCCAATCCACCCACACACACACACACACGCACACACACATACACACACACATACATACATACATAGATTTTAATTTTTAATATATAATTAGAATTTATTTACTTTATATTTAATACTAATATAGTTTACATGTAATATTTTTATTTTGTAGTTATAATATTATTAAGTTATAAAGTTTATAAAATATATAGTTTATAACTTCATATAATTTATATAATAAATAAACTTTATATTAATATTTATATAAAGGTACAAGTAATTGCATTAAGAGTTAAAGGTACAAATGGTCCTCTGACTATTGGGCTAGTACTCTTTTTAGTCCTCAACTTTCAATTCAACCACAAATGGTCCTCTGACTTTCATTTTTTACCATAAATAGTCCTTAAAATTTCTGTTAAATAGGTGTTAAATCTAGGGGTAAAATCGTCAAATTGATTAATATTATTATGATTACTTCTTTTTGAGAATTATATAACAACATAATTAATTTCAAACATTAATATACATTAAGTTAATAAATATAAAAACAAAATGGACGTGACATATTACATAAATGAATAAATTAAATAAAAATTAATGATTAATGGTCACAATTTGTACTTGATTAATAATATTAATTCAACGATGGCGGCCTTCAGTTATGTTCCAAACAAAATGTTTGATCGATTAATGAAAAATGAAAACTATTAATTGGTCATATGAAGAACCATGAAAATGATGGAAGCAAGGTTTTTGAAAAAAAAAATTCTTCCATTTTAATCTGTTGGTTAAATTAAAACAGATAGCTCTAATATTAAATCTTCATTTTGTAGGCATAATTACGAGAATAAGGTGTATTGTCTTTTTATTTAGGAGTATTTATATTTGTTAATTGTTTCAATTATGCTTGTTGGTGAAAAATTCTAAACATTTTTATTTTATGACAATTATATATATCAATTTGACGATAATACCCCTAGATTTAACACTTATTTAACAGAAATTTTAATGGAGGACTATTTGTGATAAAAAAAATGAAAGTCAGAGGACCATTTGTGGTATTAACTCTTGCATTAATTAAAACTTGTAATATAAATTATATATATATATATATAATGCTTGTGAATGATCTAAATAAATATATAATTATATATAGATGTTCAATAAGTGTCTCTAGTATAGTTGGTTTTAATAGTGTTAAATTAATTGAAAGATTGAGGGTTTAATTCTTGTTTCAACAATATTTTAAAATATTAATACAATCCCCAATTACACAAACAAATTCGGGGTGGGGGTTAGGGTGGGAGTGTAGTACGGGTTATACAGGTCGAGTTAGAAACTCTCCAACCTAATCTATCTAAAATACGAGTTAAACGAGCCCACCCCAACGGGTTTGACCCGTTTCACAACTCTAATCACAATGTGAATCATGGTCCATAGTATGATTTGCCAGATTTTGCAGCCACTTGTCAAATTAGGATGCATTTTATTAATCAACTAATTGCAATCCATGACATTAATATTTGGTAAAACATTTGGTTTATCAAGCGGAAATAGAAAATATTACTATATTTGCTAGTATTTTCGCCCGTGCGATGCACGGAATGGATTTGTTATAATAATATATTAAAAATATTTGGATTGATATATAATTATTTAAATTAGAACATCAAATATTATATAGTGCAATTGAAGATATGTTTTGGATCATTTATGTTTTTTGATGTTATCATTGCTTGAGTTTGAGCAAACAATTGCTCAAATTAATAGCTAATGTGTAGATCTACGCATGCGGTGATGTAACTTTGGAGATTTTATATATCATTATTTAGGATTTTTATAAATTGGGCTAATGTACTTGTTCTCTAGCAACTCAGTTATAGAAATCCATTGTTATCTTAAACATATGTTTTTTGTCTAGATATATAGCAATTTTGTCATATTGTAAGAAAAGAAAAAGAAAACATGAGTTAATTAGTGCATTTTTTGGTTTTTCCTTCCTTTACAGTTTCCTTAAGAAAACATGAGTTAATTAATCCATCTGTTAAGCATTTAATTATTCCAGTCAAACTAAGAAGAATTGAAATTCAAATAAATATTGTTTGTGCTAAATCAAAAAACAAAATAACCATGGCTATCATGCCTTGGGTTCAATCTTAGGCTTTTTCAAACTCTTTGAAGATGATGAACAATTCATGTTTATTCTCTTCAAAGACAGCTACTATACTTCAAAATTACAATCTTACGAAGAACATTTAGCAGTAGCCTATTGATTTCGAACAAAAATCCCTTCATATCTTTCCGATACTTCCGATGATCACAAGTGAGTGTAGTCCAAAGTAATCTAGTCTGAAGCAGCCTGCCCGCTATTTCCACTGGGAACAGATGATATCCCTTCTTCTATGCGCTGCAAAAGATAATTATGCAGCCAATCCAGTGCTTGGAGAAATGCAGCGGCTGATGTATTAACAACTATCAAACCCTGTGACTCAAATGAACAAAGGTAATTCTGAATGATTTTTAAGTTGTTCCTTAGCTTATCTTTGTCCTGGACTGGATATTTGTCTCCATTTGCCTAAACCAAACACACAATATACAATATTTGTACCAATAATCCAAACATACAATACACATACAAATATTACATAAGTCATAAATCAAATAACAATTATTCACAAGTACTACAGAAATTATTTTTGAGGGATTTTAGAAAGATGGTGCACATAAACACTTACGAAAATGATTACTTTTGGGGTAAAAGTATTTTGGTGAACATGAATACTTACCCAAGAAATCAAAATTCACTGCGCACACTCGAAACACTCATAGTTGATAATCCTTGTTTGCTAGTTCTTTTCTTCCTTTTGGCGAGAAAAGAGAAAAAACTATGGGGAAGGATGGAGAATTTTTTTGCAATAATGGAAGAAGATGAGAGAATATATATTCGGATTAAGATGTTATGGAAAGGAGTGCATAATGATTACTAATGAAGAGGATATAATGGGATTATGATAAAATTAGGGAAAGAAATGTGTAGTATTGTAAGATATTTATTTATATAATAACTATTTCCATATGAATGTATGTAACTGTCAATTTCATAATTACATATAGGTATAATAGGATAATACTATATTTTATATATACATATATAATATAATATGATTGGCATTCATAATTTTTGTATCTAAATAATTATCATAATTACTAATAACCTATTATAACCAATTATAATTAATATTATTCAATCATTAATATTATTCTATAATAATAATATTTAATATTATTAATATTAATATTATTATAATAATTACTATATTACTAAAATACCCCTACGTTTGGGCGGGAAAATTCTGGAGGAGGATAATACTTTTATATATAGTATAGATAGATTACTCAAAAATATAAAATCTCCTAATTATATTTGATAAATGACTAATCAGTAAGTTGTGTCGTGTCCACTATATTTTTTATCGGCATAAGTCTATCATATATTTTTCTTGAGTCATTTCAATTTTTGGTCCTATTGTTATTGAGGCATTGCCAATTTTAGTCCACTTCATTAATTTTTGTCACATTACGGCCAGTCTTATTTAGTACTTGCCACTTTTAGTCCACCATTAAAATTTTTTTCAAATGGCCATCCAAAACAGAGGTTTTTTGGTCTTTTCATGCTTTGGTCATCTCCTTGATCCTTTGTAGTGGTTTTCCTTACACATTTTCATCCAATGAAGAGGTGTGACGAAAGCCATGTGAGCCACATTACAAAGCCATGGCTTTCGCCGAACCTCTTCATTGGATGAAAATGTGTAAGGAAAACCACTGCAAAGGGTAAAGGAGATGATCAAAGCATGAAAAGACCAAAATACCCTTGTTTTGGATGTGATCAAAGCATGAAAAGACCAAAATACCCTTGTTTTGGATGGTATCAAAGCATGAAAAGACCAAAATACCCTTGTTTTGGATGGTTATTTGACGAAAATTTTAACGGTGGATTAAAAGTGGCAAGGACTAAATAAGACTGGTCGCAATGAGGCAAAAATTAATGAAGTGGACTAAAATTGGCAATGCCCTAATAACAGTAGGACTAAAAATGGAAATGACTCTATTTTTCTTTATTGAAAGATTTAATAAAAGAAAAAAGAAAAAAGAAAAAAGAAAAAGAAAAGCACAACAAGAGACCTAAGCCAACAATTTCACATTTGTAAAATCTTGTTTACATATTCAACAATTACGTGTTTCTCTTTAAGTCTTTAGCTAAATCTATAAATCCTTTGCACTATGCATGTATGTATAGGAAGGAACACAATTAAACAACATGTGCTCCATCTCAACTAAAGACGTAAACTAATAGTTGAAATTGCACATTTATATTTATATATTATATGTTCAACAAACACCAACCTTCTGTGTTACCACTAAGTGTTACATAGGCATAAACAATTATGGAGAATTATATATGTATATATTTAAACCTGAAACACTAAAAGTAAGTATATTACGGTGCAAAGTTAATTCAGTTAAAAACCCAACACAAGTACGTTAAAACTAGAAAGATGCAAGCTAAAGTACAGATTAAATTAGGTTCTCTATGAAATGAATGCCCAATCACTGTCACAAAATGGGACATATATCATAACAATCTGTCACAAAATAAAAGCAATGATTCAGTCTACAAAACGATGGTCAAATTCCTAAGCTAAGACACAAAAGACAGAATGAACATCAATCATCTAGCACCATTTCACTTTCTCTTCTTAGCAGGTGGTTGATCCTCATCTTCCTCGTCTTCCTCTTCTTCTTCGTCCTCATCACCGTCCTCATCATCGTCTCCATCGTCGTCATCCTCATCATCATCTTCGTCATCACTGCCTCCTTCATTACCATTAGCCTCGGGATTTTCCTCAGGATCCCCATCATCGTCATCATCTCCCCCTTCATCGCCCGAGAAGTCTTCATCACCAGCATCATCATCATCATCATCTGCCTCACCATCATCACCTTCTTCATCATCATCCTCTGTATCACTACCATCTTTATTTTCAACCTCAGCCTTGTTCTTTCTGTGAAGTTCAGCAATGGGAAACCTGAAAGGGAAGGAGCATTTCATTTCAATTCAATTCTGGAAGCTCACTGCACCAAAGTCTCAAGTCTAATGCAAACTAAACATAAAAGGTAATTCACACCTTTCGTCGGTCCATCTCAATTCTGGTAAACCATCATTATTCTTCAACAGACATTCCATCTGTTAACACATTCAACACTGATAACGGAATCCAAGCCACAAATTTAAGCAACTAAGGAACACGATATTTCTGCCCACAATTTAATAGATCCAGGCTAGTAAATATTTGTGAATGCAAGGATGGAGAAAAAGCAGAAAACTATAACAAATAAAGTTACAGTTCCATAGCAGTAAAGAGTTGGAGTTTGGAAATCAGTATTGCATAAAAGAATGCTACCAAATAGATGTATGTATATAATGACAGACAAGACCTAAGAGCTAACTTTAAATGCAGGGTTTTACTTGGTCATCGCATATAGCATTGCAGCAGTTGTCAATTTGACTATTCAGTGGTGTACTCTGTTCGTTTTACAAAAACAAAATGTTCAAATTTATTACCGTATTATCTTCACCAGAAAAACTAAAAGATAGGTTCTTTCTTCTCGGTAGAATCAAACCCTTAAATATAAATCTAAATCCCAAGCACAAGTTGGAAACAGATAGGACACTGAACAATTTGGCAATCCAAATACTTGATTTAACTATCTAACAAATGCTGTATAATATATATATATATATATGGTCTGCCTTAGGTATTGGGTAGGATCAAGTCTAGAACAGTAACTGCATAACCACACTTGTATACAGCAAATGAACAAATGTTCCTTGTGGTCCTTTGCCGTCACAAGGCGGCGGGGTTTACCTACACCAGAAAGGGTTGTAGGGTCTCCCTCGTCATCTAAAAAAACAAATGAACAAATGTCATATATAACCATACAAGTAGTCTTTAATAAGACACTATGGCATCGTAACTAAATAAATGATTTCAAATTTGGCATAATTTCATCCAATGAAAGTGGTATAAAAATGCAAACCCTTGATGATTTGATAACAGATCAAGGTTAAGAAGGACTACTCTATAGGAAAAACAAACCACAATTAACTCAATATAGCCTCCTTAAGTTTCATAAGCATGAAACTCACCCAGATCCCACATAAGAAGACATTAAACTCAAAAATTGCAATTAAATACATGGTGGAACAGTAGGCAAACAGAACTGTCAGCTCTTTAACAATGGATTGGTTCAAACCCAGAAACAACAGACGAGCAAAGTTCCAAGTTTGTCTAGATTTCACAACCCAGTCAGTAGAAAAGCAGAGAGAGAGAAGTTCAAGACTCAGGTTAATAATGCATATGTTCATTACATAGGAATCTGACATTTGTAAAAACAAGTGCTTTAAGAATTTTTTATACAAGCACCAAAAGCAGGAAAATTATTTGAAAAAAAAACACACACGCCATACAAAATAATGTCATAGAAAATGTGCAACTAAGCCAAACAAGCAGAAACAGAGCACGAGATCAAAAACCGCACCGCAAAATTAGAACTTCGCAACAAAAAATAGGTGAGGGTGAGAGCCATTATATACCATCATAAGCAGACAGGAAGCAGATCTCACGGTAGCCGAAAGAGCCTCAGCTACCATAGCTTCCAAAACAGAGCTCACCACAATTTCCCGTAGAGCAAAAGCCACTTCAGACCCTAAACCACTGGCATCCATTCTCAAAATCCAAAGCCCAAAAATATCTGCAAAAACTACAACAACGGGGAAAGGAGACAGGAGGAGAGAGTGGGTACTGGGAAGGAGAGGGAAATGGGGGGGAGAGAGAGCAAGGTGTTAGGGTTGGGGTTGAGTGTCCAAACGGGTCAGAAGAAATTAATTGGAAAAGAAAATAGAAAATATGAAAGGGAAAGGCGAAAAAGATAGGGTTTACGTTTGACATAGTACTAGGGTTTTGTTGTTTTCTTCTGTCACTTCTATTTTACTTTTTAAATCTAATTTTAGCAACCATAGAAGTGATGAAGAGAGGTCAATAATTCTTTCCCTTGGGCTATGACGTAATTAGGTAAGGTATTTAGGTTGTAGTTTTTACGCTAGCTTAGCGTGTGTTTGGTAACCCGTAAAATGACTTTCGGAAAATATTTTCTGAGCTTTCGGTGTTTGGCAATGTCTGGAAAATGTGGTCAACGGAAAATGTTTTCCATTGACCAAGGAAAATCAGTTCATTTTTCCGGAAAATGACTTACGGAAAAAATCTCCGTAAGTCATTTTCCAGAATCGCCAAAATGACCGTTTCGCATGTTCTCGGCCAAAACCAATTCAAGCCATATCACCCATAACCGTGGACCTCCTAGGAAAAAGGCCGAAAATCCGCCAGAAACCTTAGCTACGTTGTTTTTTTTTTTTTTTAAATTCTATTTTAATAAATAAAATTAGTTTAACATTATTATAATTTTTTTATTTTAAATAAAATAATTAAAATGTTTAATTATATAATTCTACCCATTTTCTAGAAAATGTACCAAACACATAAAGATAGTTTTCCATAATACATCAAAATACTGGAAATGAAACTGTTTTCCGGAAAATAACTCATTTTCCGGAAAACATTTTCCTGAAGTCATTTTACTGCTTTCCAAACGGACCCTTAGTTGATTTTGGGTGAAAAACTACATTCAATCATAGTAAGGTTAAATACTAATAATTACAGTGTGAGAGGCTGAGAGTTACGCCTTATAAGTGTGTGGCTTGTTATGGGCACTAAGTATAGGACTTCTCATCTGAGGAGTTGTTGAATTACCGTGATTGAATTCTTCTAAAATTCTTGTAGGATAAAGGTGTGGGACCTAAATCTATTTATCCTTAAAGAGATTATTGGACACCTAAACCACCTACCCACTCATCAATCGCTTTAGGTAGCTTGGCTTGCATATCCTTAAAGAAATGGAAGCAGAAGTTTGGCTCGAAGAAGGTCATAGTGGCTAATTGATAAGACTGGAAAAGGAAAGCGAAAGATTCAGTTTGGCTACTATCATAACCATGGAAAGTAGTGCGGCTAGCATCAGAATGAGAGGAAAGGAGCTAGCTTGTAGCCACAGTGCCACACCAACTCTAGTAATTAAGTTGATAAAGCGATTTACGTAGTTGTGTCACCATGAAGCAGGGATGGCAACGGGGCGGGGCGGGGGCGGGGAATGGGATCCCCGTCCCCGTCCTCGAAACCTCTCCCCATTCCCCGACCCCGCCCCGTTCCCCAGCGGGGATGGGGAATAATTCCCATTCCCGTCCCCGCGGGGATTTTTCGAGGACGGGGAATTCTCGCTGGGAATTTTTTTGAATTATGTCAACTTTTTAAAAATACTAATATTATGAAAATTTCATATTGTTAAGTCTTGAATTATTAAATTGTTTCAAACTCCTCTAAAGTCCAAAGTCCAAACATAAGTACATAACAAAACAAATAAACTTCAAATCTTCAATTCTCAATTTTTCAACTCTCAAAGCTCAAGTAGTAGTCCTCAACTAGCCAACTCTTCATTAATAACCTCAAAAAATAATACCGAGTAATAATTTGATAAAATAAAATTAGTTTAAGATATAAACATCAAACACAATAAAAATAATAAACTATATGTAGGCATGCAGCATAATGCAAACCAGATATTTGAATGACAAAAACTTATTTTGTAAATATACTGTGTGCACATTTGAATGATTCAAATAAGAATGCAAATTAAATTTGAATGACAAAACTTGTTTTGTATATATACTGTGTGCACAGTCTAAGTATCTAACTAGATGCATTTCACAACAATCTAAGTATATTATATATTATATTATATAAATATTATATTATATTATATAATATTTAACGGGGATTCGGGGAAGGGGTCGGGGATCGGGGATTGGGGTCGGGGTCGGGGCGAGGAATGCCCTCCCCGTCCCCGTCCCCGTCCCCGGCGGGGATTGGCAAATTGTCCCCATCCCCGCCCCCGTTCCCTGAAAAAAATCCCCGACCCCGCCCCCGTCGGGACGGGGATCGGTTTTCCCCACCGGGGGCGGGTTGAATTGCCATCCCTACCATGAAGAGAATCAACAAGATCATTGGTAGTGGGACCAGAGCCTTAACTGCATCTTGTGTCCCTGTGAAGGAGGAGCTTTAACTGAATAGTCACTGCGTAATCAGACCCATAAGTAGAATCCCTAGGGATAAGGAATTTTGCCTTTTGCACCCAAGGTATTTAGGTTGTACAATATATACGATTAAAGTTATGTAAGAACATTGTTTTATGTAAAAATTGTAAAGAATCATGAGTGTTTTAAAAAAAAAAAGTAAAAATTATAGATAAGTACAAGTTGTCTAAGATAATTAATTACATGGTGATAATTCGGTAAATATTATAAAATTTTACACACTTAAAAGTACATTCTACAAAGCTATAAAGTGCATACGATGATATGTGAAATTGTAAAAATGCTACCATTCACTTGGGATAGATGTTCAAGTGAGAACATGTCTTTCTATTAAAAATGTGTAATAGTCTCAACCATTCACTTGGGATGATCATATGAACAAGGGTCACAAGGCTAAACATATAAGAAAAATTTTGTGACATTTTTGTAATTACTATGAATTTTGATATCTACTATACTAATAAGAGCCAAAGAGAGTTAGGCCTAAAATGGTTAGAAAAAATGGCGGTCAAATTATTTAATCAAATGGATGGTTCAGATGAATTATTTAATCAAATAGGTGGTTAAGATAATTCAGATTAATATTATTAATAGAGATTACCTAATTTAACCTTACTTTTATGATTATCCGTTAAGTTTTCCGTTAAATATTCTCTTATCCGTTAATATTCCGTTAACTTTTAACTTACCCATTAATTTCTATAAGAAAGGTCTTAGGTTCGAACCTCATCTCAATCAAATTTGACATAATTAAGTTTCTCACTCTATTTTACTCTTATTAAATTAAATAATAGTAGCTGCAACAAAAAATGATACATATGTATTTCTTTAATTTAGAATTATGTGTCTATAATACCTTTATTTGAAAAAATTATTCATTATAAAAAAATTAAATTAAATAAGAGAAATAATTTCATTAGTTATATTGTCTTTATTTTCTCTCATGCAAAGATTCTTTACATTCAAATTTATCAATTGATATTCATTACATTGTCCATTATCTTATTTTTACAATATCTTGTAATTAAATTCAAAGTTATAGTACAAAATAATGTTATATATTTATTTACCAAGTATTTTATTAATACTATGAAAAAAAAATTTAAAATAATTTGAAACTAATTATATTAACTACTTGGGGATTGGTTGACAAAGAGAGTACCCAAATAATAACCCAACAAATTGAAGCGGAATCACTCTATTTTACTCTTATTGAATTAAATAAATTAGTAGTTACACCAAAAAATGATACATATGTATTTCTTTAATACCATGAAAAAAAAATAAAAAAGAATAGTTTGAAACCAATCATATTAACTACTTTGGGGGATTTGTTGACAATGAAAGTACTCAAATAATCCATTACCCAGCAAATTGAAGCGAGAAACTACCTTTTAATATCTTTATAATACATAATATTTTAAATTTTTATTAATTAATTTAATCTTTTTTCTTAAACTAGAGATTTCTTTATCCACAATAACTCATTTAACAATAATGGTTGAACCAAATGAACCCCAAGCAGAACACCTAAAGGAAAGTCCATAGCTCCTATATCATAATCTCATTGCGTGACGTTGTCATCTATGCTACCAACAATATCCGAATTGCAAATAACACACTACCAACAAGAGAACAAATAGTAAAGATGAAGATAATGACAATGTTACTCAAAAGAGAATTAAGAACAATTAGAAAAATTCAAATTAAAAGTAGTATTTATTTAGACTATCATTTTTAGACCAAATATTTAGACTATCGATTTTACAAGGTTGCAAACATTTATTTTAGTAATAATTATAATGAATTTTCTATATTATCTTGGATTCATATACTTTGAGTTATATATTTAAATAAAAAAATTCGACATTCAATTACCCATGTATAAACTTCTTCTATATAATCTTGCATTGATATACTTTCAAATATTTATTTAAATATAAACATTGGGCATTAACCCATTCGCGCAATACGTGTATAAAACTAGTACACTAGATAAAACTTGATAATGCATTGACTAACAATTAATACTACATTTAAGATCTACAAATAGTGAACTCAAGTTTGTTGCATTGTATATCAATGTAATCACACTTGAGCGCTATTTTGTTTTATATCTTGAGCACATTATTAGTTATCAACAAATAATTTGTAATAATTACTAAAATACCACCATTTTTTTTTATTTTCTCTTATTTTCTACTCGTTAGATCTAATCAAATAAACGTACCATATGATTTCACATTATTTACGAAAAAAGACTTTTTTTTCTCATACGTTCCTAATATATATGTATATACATGTATATGTATTTATATATACATACATACATACATACACACACACACACACACACACACACACACACACACACACACACACACACA
>NC_044925.1:10428466-10446549 GCF_003576645.1 Ipomoea triloba
TATATATATATATATATATATATATATATATATATATATATATATATATATATAAAGGATCATGTGAAACAATTACCTTAGGTGAGAAATATGATGTAAGAGCAAATTGCCATTTTAGTCCACTGATTATAGGGGTCTTGTTAATTACAGTCCACGACTATCAAAACTGTTAATTTCATACTATAACTATTCAATTTTTATCAATATCGGTCACTCCGGTCAAATTACCGGCCAAATTCGCCAGAAAATCCTAAACCCTAAAATAATGAGGGGTCTTTTAGTTATTTCACATGTATGTTCTTCTTCTCAGGTGAATTCATTGTTTCTTCTTCTTCTCCAGCAGACCAAAATGTCTTCTACACAAAAAAAAAAGCACTAATTTTTCAAAACCCACCAAATTTTGCTTCGTCTTAAGCTTTACTTTTCACAAAATTCTTAAAAAGCTTCAAACTTTCTGCATGAATTACGATTATATGTACCAAAACAGAGATCTGATTTCTGATTCACCTAAATGCAAGCAAATCGAAGTGACAAACAGTGATCGGAGACACCTGTGATGTTTCTACAAAGAAAGCGAGCGTGTTTTTAGGTCCGCCGGAGAAGAAGCCATTTTTCGACTATTTATGAAGTTTTTCATTCGTATAAGCCATTTTGATCCGCCGGAGAAGAAGAAGAAATGATGAATTCACCGGAGAAGAAGAACAAACATGTGAAATTACTAAAGTACCCCTCATTATTTTAGGGTTTAGGATTTTCAGGCGAATTTGACCGGTAATTTGATCGGAGTTACCGAAATTGATAAAAATTAAATAGTTATGGTATGAAATTAACAGTTTTAAAAGTCGTGGAAGGCAATTAATAGGACCCCTATAGTCAGTGGACTAAAATGGCAATTTGCTTTCTATGATGTAATTATATCCGTAGATTGAGTCCAGATCAAGGGTCCAAATTGAAGATATTAAAAAACAATGCGGTGACATTATTGTAATGTTGTGTAAGTAAGCTACTTTTTTTTGTCTTCTAGTGCACATTGTACCTTCTTCTAGAGTACATTTTTATGTCATACAGAGCACATTGTTATGTCTTCTAGAGCACAATGTTGCGTCTTCGTAGTGAATATTGTTTGCCATATAGTGCATATTGTTGCGCCTTCCTAAACACATTGTTTAGCCTTCCAGAGCACATTGTTGTGCCTTGCAGTGATCATGAATGAATCACTATTTACTAATTTTAGTTGAATATTGTGATCTTTTATGACTTGTGTGTGAAGATCATGCATTAAATTTAGTCTTTTCAATAGTTCTTTCATATTTTTCTACTTACAGTGCACATTTTTGCCTTTCCAGAGTTTCAGTGCACATTGTCCCTTCTTCCAGAGCACATTGTTGTGCCTTACAGAGTATATTGTTGTGCCTTCCAGAGCATTTTTTTTAAAAATATCGTATATCAATTAATATTGATCACTAGTTACTACTTTGAGTTGAATATTATTTGCTTGTTTATTATTTAAGGTCATTTATGATTTGTGTTGAAGATCCTATATTAAATTTAATTTTTTCAATAATTGTTTCACATCTTTGTGCCTCTAGTGCATATTGTCCCTTCTGTGCCTTCTAGAGCACATTGTTGAAGTTCGTAGGTGGTAAATTGTTTTAGTCTAGGGCTGAGATTCATTCTCATTTCTCATCTACGGATTTCTTCTCACCTGAACCTGTATATATATACATATATATGTATAATGAGAAATGAGAATGAATCTCAGCCCTAGACTAAAACAATTTACCACCTACGAACTTCAACAATATATACATACTTATGTCTATATATATATATATATATATATATATTATATATACATACTTATGTATATATACATATATATATATGTATATATACATATACATATATATATGTATATATACATATACATATATATATGTATATATACATATACATATATATACATATATACATATACATATATATACATAGGGGCACGCTCCCATGCGAACTGCCGCCTAGGAAGGAAATGAGAACGTTTCACATCCGTTCACGTGTCCAGATCAATGAATCAGATGTAATTTTAAAAAAACGACGCGGTGACATTTTTGTAAATAACTCAAACTTTGGTGCAAGTAATTGTGTTATAAGTGCACCAAGTTTCACTTACAAGTGCACCTATTTTCGCACCTATTTTCGCTTACAAATGCAAGTAATTTACCTTGTTAATATTCATGCATCTGGGTGCACCTAATTATGACATTAGGTGCACCTAGTTATAACATTAGGTGCACCTACTATTGATGCTCAGTGTACAATTCACTTGCCCTTGTAATACATTTTACATGCATCTGCAATACATTTTACTTGCACTTGTGCACCTATTTTCACTTACAAGTGCAAGTAATTTACCTTGTTAACATTCATGCACCTGGGTGCAATTTAGGTGCACCTAATTATAACATTAGGTGCACCTAGTTATAACATTAGGTGCATTTAGTATTGATGCTCAGTGTACAATTTACTTGCACTAGTGCACCTATTTTTACTTATAAGTGCAAGTAATTTACCTTGTTAACATAGGTGCACCTAGTTATAATGTTAGGTGCAACTACATCATGGACACGTGGCGCGCTGCGATTCGTTCTCAGTTCTTTCCTAGCGGCCCTGAACGCACCTATATATATATATATATATATATATATATATATATATACAAGAATGAAGTTAAAGTGTGAACATGTGCACTACTTGTAGTCTTGCATTTTGACCGGTCGACGGTCGTGATTGCGTAGCATATTTGAGTGCACTCATCACCCTGTGCATTGTGTGTGTTATCTTTTGATTTATTGAGGTTGTCAAGGGTGTTTTAGTATTTTGCATTATCCCATTATACCCGTGTGTGTAGGATTTTTTCTATTTTTTGTTTTTATGTTTTCTACCCGTTTTTCACTAATGTGCATAGCCATGACCTCAGTGGTGTCTCTCCCGTGGGTTGTGTGATTAGTGATGGCTAGGTCCAATGGTACCCCGATCAAAGAGGAGTGCGCCTGAGCATCCGTTCTCGTCGTTGACTCTAGTCTCGGCCGATGCGCTCGGTGTCGCGAAGGGGTCTCGGCCGTTCAGGCATTGGTCCGACCGTCATACTCTGCCCTCAACAGCTCGTCTTGCATTCGACCGGGCTGCGGCCGATGTGGCTTCTAGGGTTTCTGCAAGGCGACAGACGGCGCATCGGTGGGCACAACGAGGTAAGTGGGGGTTCTTATGCTATTTGTTTATTTTCCTAGTAATGCAGCTAGTTTTGGGGGTTTTGGGTATTCATTCTAGGGTTGCATTCCTGGACCACCAGTATGTTTGAATTGAACTTTGGGAATGTTCTTGGTGTGCATTCGTAGCTTGATTGCATTACTACTGGCTAGCATGTCGTGACCAAAATGGGAACTGCCAGCTTAGTTCATAGGGGTTCAATTTCTAGGTTCTGTTGTCAGTTAAGGTAATTTTATCTGTGTTTGTAGCTTTAGGTAAGGTGGGGGGGTTGTGTGCTTTGCATCTAAATTCTAGGGTGTGCTGCGATTGAGGGCTTTTTAGGTGGGGTACCTGTGCTTGAACTATAAATTATTTTCCTGTTTGACAGCAAATGCTTTTTGTTCTACTGTGTCTTTTAGATTGAATGCAATGATTTCTTCATGTGTATGGGGTTACATTATGGGGGGTTAGCAGTGCTCTACACTAATAGGCGTTTTGAGATTGTTGATTAGTTTCTCAGTCTTTTTTAAAACAAAATTATGATATGATTGACATTAGTGTATGTTTCTATTTTGGGCATGCCGTTTTACAATTGAAAATTTTCTTATTTATACTAGGTAGCTAGCTAGTTATTAGCTATACATGATTTGGTTGTTTTCCTCATCTTTATTTGGTTCATTCATGTTGGTCCCGAATGGGTGGTGAAAAGTCTAGAGGGGGGGTGAATAGACTTTTCAAGCAAATTAAAAATTAATAACACTTTAACTAAAAATAATTCCAAGTGAATAAATTGAACTTGAAATGCACAGCGGAATAAAGTACGTAAAATGCTATAATTAAAACGCAGTGAAGGAGAGGAGATATATCACATGCAATACGATAGAAATACTTGGAATAGCTCAAATGTGATATATAATAAATTTGACTTGCATGCGGACGTAAGAGATAACAAATAATAGCAAACCCAGATAAGAATGAATAGTGATGAATAGTGACGAAATAGTAACTGGGTTTAGAAAATATTATGCTGCAAATTAGAGTGTGTGTGTGAGCATGAATATTATGTGTGCAGAGCAAAAATATATATGGGCAGTAAATAAATGAGAGAGAGATTTTTAAGTGGTTCGGCCAAACCCAGCCTACGTCCACTATACTCCTTTCACTATCTTCAATCACCCAGATACAATAGTGAACACCAAGTGCCAACCCAGCACTTCTATCTACACCTAGTAGATATTGAGTATTTCGCACAAAGCTATACTCCTACACCAACGAGTGTCTCGCACAAAGCTACACTCCCCAGGGTTTTCACAAGCTTCTCTTGTTACTCAGCCCTCTGTCTACACTCAGTAGAAATTTTGATACAAGGTAGTAAAAGAAAATATTTTTCTCCAACTCTCAGGAACTAAAAATATGGATTTTTGGTTTTTCGGATTTTTCTTGCTTTGCTATTCTCAGATGTATCACACTGCTTTTCTTGCCTTTCACTTGTATATCTCTATTTTTCTTCTTGCTCAAGTGTCTCGTATTTATAGCTGATGAAAGAATTAATCCGTTGGAAAAGATTAATTCTTTATTGTTGATGTGCTTATTGCAGTCTCCGTATTTCTTCCGCTTCCTGATATTCCTCCTGATCCTCCTTTCCCTCCTGAAATTGCTCCTTCTTCTTTTCCTTATATTCCTCCTGAAATTGCTCCTCTTTTCTTCTGGCCTTAATTCCGTTGGAGAGTTGAGTTGATATAGAGTTGATATATTCCACAATGTAGTCAGATTACTTTGAGTTGAGTTGATATATTTATTCCACAATTCATATTATTTTGTAGTGTAGTGTTTGTAGACATATTCCATTTTGTAGTGTAGTGTTCAATCTCCAGATATTCTTCATCTGTTTGGAATGTAGTAAATAGACCTATTCTCCTTATTTTCGTATCTCCGTACCTCCACCACAGCTCAAAACCATTTTGAGCAAATCAGTCAAATATATCCGTTGAAGTGAACAAATCAGATTTATACACCTTTGTCTTTTTGTGTTTGTATGACTTCCTTGTAATATTCTTCTTTTGTCCTTAGTGTTTGTATTACTTCCTTGTAATATTCCTTCATTTGTCCTTAGTGTTTGTATTACTTCCTTGTAATATTCCTTCATGAATTTTCGCATCTTCCATGTGCATTTTCGCAGTCTTCAATGTGCATTTTCATCTGAATTAATTTTTCTCAAAATAAACTCTCCTGGGATTCGAACACAGCACCACTTAGATCATTTTCCAAGTTCAACTCCAATGCTCTGCTCAATCCTTTGTTTACTATGCCTGTAAATAATATATAAGTAGTAATATTCTGAGAAGTTCTGATTTCCTAAAATTTCGTGGCTTAGGGGATTCGAACCAGAGACCCTTCATCATGTATACAAGTCTTCTACCATCTCTGCTGCTTCAACCATTTGCTACTTCTAGTGCTCCAATTAAATTTAAGCTCCGTCCGATTCGAACATAGTTCCTTCATTCTCCAAGAATTCTTCTAAGTGGACTTCTTAACTCTTTTAGATACATACCTCTACGAAATTTTTGGCTTTCTAATTTTTCAAACTAAAATACATTTTTGGCTCATCAAAATCTAAATACAAATATTCCTAACAATTTCCCCCTTTTTGATGATGCCAAAACCTATACTCAGTCATTTGGCTTAGTCTTTGAAAAATATAAACTTCAAAAATTTTCATTTTATTTCGACTAGCCATAGATGAGTTTAACAATGATTTTTGACTTAGAAGAATTGTTTTCAGACAATAAAATTCCTACATGCATTATTGAGACTGGTTTAATTCATTTTAAAATATTTCTCAATCATGCATTTATACAAACTAAATCAAAAACAATTCTTCATACCAAAAAATTAAAATAACTTGTACTGAATAACTCCTTCCCCCTAACTCCTTCCCCCTATGTATATGCCAAGAATAAATAAAGAACATGTATACCAAATATTTACCTCTTTGCGATCCTTTTTTTTTTTTTTTTTGGACTTCTTTTGCACCAAATGACTTCTTTTGCACCAAATGACTGTCATTCTTTTCCCCCTTTTTGACATCATCAAAGAACCACTGGATACGAATGAAATTCTTGCTCTTGAATCATTTGCGCCATGGTGCATTTGCTTGCTTCTGTCACAAGTGCAAAAAAAGTTGAGTACTCCACAAAATACGGTACGAGACCCTAGTAATAGGATCATCCTAACTATTTCCCGACAAGGCATAGCACCTATTGAACACTATTCCCTTGTGACAAAACGATTGAAAAACCGCGATTGTCGAGAACAGTAAGAGGCGATAATTGATATCTTTCGACGGTACGGCCTTCCTTGAAATACTCAATTGGTTTGAACAGTGTTAACATTCTCACATCGATTCTCCTTGCTATAAATTCACCATTCGTCTTTCCATCAATCTGCTTGATTTTATAGCTTACATAAAAGAAATGGAAAATACGACATATCCCTCATCTTCGGATAACTCTTCCTTTTGGGATGACATTATCGTATCACCGTTAAGAGATAGTGCACAAAGTATAGATCGTACTGCTGTCGAAAATTTTGAAAATGCTCCACCAGAGTCGAATGAGATAATTACTCCACCAGGTGCTACGGGTACAGATGTTGTGGCCGTTGATCAAGGTACTGCTGTAGTAGCGGAGGAAGATAATACCACTGCAGCGCTAGATGTAGCAGCTATGAATGCAAGTGTATTTCGTGGGAGAAAGAGAGCTAGAAGAACATTTTGTGATACTACCACGCTAACTTTTGAAAAATTTTCTGAATATTTTTATCTGCCTTCTGAACAAGCTGCAGAGGAATTGCAGGTTGGGCGCGAAGTTTTTAAGAAAAAGTGTAGGGAAGTGGGAATTTCCTACTGGCCTTATCGAAAACTCGTGAGTCTGGACAGATTATTGGCAAAAGTTCAGGTAATTTCTATATTCCTATATCTTTTTCAACTTAACATTTTCGAAGGGGGTTTAACAAAGTGTGATATAGGAATTTGGTGAAATCAAGGATCAAGCTGAACTGCAAAGAACAATTAAGGGGCTGGAGGACGAGAGAGATGCGATACTTCAAAATCCAAATTTAGACTTGGCTGAAGCAACAGTAAGGCTTAGAGACAAATGTGATAGGAATAGTTCTAGAAAGAGAAGGTATATAGATCCAGCAGCTTTTCCTTCAACTACTCCTGGAAGTTCATCACAAGCTCCTATATTTTCTGATATTCCTGAATTAGCACCGGAAGCTTTTCCTTCCACTACACCTGGGAGTTCATCACAAGCTCCTATATTTCCTGATATTCCTGAATTAGCACCAGAAGAAATACAGGAGGTACTTGCTTGGCTAGATGAGGATGATCCTCCTCCCAAAAATATTAGCGACAAATAAGCATAGAGAGCATGGATGGAGAATACTATGTATAAAAAAAANCATCAAAGGTAACATGTATGGACTCTTCAACCACCAAACTCCGCTTGTTGAAGACTCTGAGTGCTTTGCTTGTCGATGAGTATCCCAGAAATACTCCATCATCTGCCTTTTCTTCAAAAGTTCTTCGTTGAGTCTTCCCATTGTTGTGAATATAGCATTTGCACCCGAATGAGTGGAAGTGGCTTACATTCGGTTTTCTTCCATTCCACAACTCATATGGAGTCTTTCCAACTCCTTTTACTATCAAGGACCGATTTTGGGTGTAGCACGCTGTGTTGATTGCTTCTGCCCAAAATCCTTGTGATATGTTGGCTTGCGAGAGCATGGTCCTTGCGGCTTCTTTGAGAGTTCTGTTCCTTCTTTCAGCAACCCCGTTTTGTTGAGGTGTTCGAGCAGCTGATTGTTGATGATGAATTCCGTTCTCGTTGCAGTAGCTCTCGATTACTTGATTAACGAACTCTCCACCTTGATCTGACCGGATCTTTAGTATCGAGACTTCCTTTTCAACTTGAACTTGTTTCAAGAGATTTGGTAGGGCAATTTTTGTCTCGCTTTTCTTGGTTAAGAACACGGTCCATGTGAATCTTGTGTAGTCATCCACTACCACAAGAGTGTACTTCTTTCCCTTTATGCTGGGTGGATCCACTGGGCCAAATAAGTCCATGTGAAGAAGACTTAATGGTCTAGTGGATGATGTATCGGCTTTGCTCTTGAAAGAGGATTTGATCTGTTTGCAACGTTGACATGCCTCACAGATTTTATCCTTTCGAAACGTCACTTTGGGCAGTCCTTCCACTAAGTTCTTCTTAGTAAGCTTGTTGATAGTCTTGAAGTTCAGATGACTAAGCTTACTATGCCAATCCCAGCATAAATCTTCCTTGCTCCTTGCTAGCATACATAGGGATGGTTTTGCAGACCTCCAATCCACTATGTACATGTTTCCTTTCCTTGCTGCTTCCAAGACGACTTCGAGAGATTCCTCGTTCATAATCTGACATTTGCTTTTGGTGAAGACAACTTTGTGGCCCTTGTCACAGAACTGGCTTGTACTAAGGAGATTGAACTTGAGCCCCTCAACGTAGGACACTCCTTTAATAACCAGCTCATTCTTTTGGATTTCACCAACAGCTCTTGTGCGCCCCTTCTTCTCGTTGTCGCCAAATGTCACCAAGGGACCTTCGATAGGTTGGATGTTCTCAAGCAGTGTTAGATTTCCAGTCATATGTCTCGAACATCCACTGTCAATGAACCACACGTCCCTGGTGTCCTGCAAGGAAATCAAGCAAGTTTAGGTACCCAAACTTTGGGTCCTGGTGGGTTAGTGAGTTTAGGCATCCATTTATACCTTGTGCCCATTATTCCAGGCCTAGGCGCAATGTAGCCATTGTACGTTTGATAATTATAAGGAATGCTAGCAAAGGTTTTAGGCCTCTTTGGTGCATAAATCAACTTAGGTAGAGACTTTTCGACCGGCTTATGCACCATGCCTTTCATACGCTGTTTGGTCATGTGAAATTGCTGAAAGTGAGGTTTCTTCCAGAACTTGTAATTTGATGACCAATTCTCACTAGATGGATAGAGTCTTCCTTTCTCCATCCGTGAGTTCCTAACTATGTGGATCTCAGACCTTCCATATTTGCCTTGAGGTGCATTATATGGAGTGTAGCTCTTTTTGTACTTGGAATGGCCTTGCGAGAGATAGCAAGGTGATCTCTCGATATTGTTTACCCGGCCATTCTTCGTAGCTTTCCTATACTTTCCATTGCTGGTGTATAGGGACGGTTTATGAATAGCTACTCTGGTCTTTTCTGTTGGTCCTTTATGACCTTTATTTGGTTTGGGTTGAGATCCTCCATTTCTTGAAGTTCCCAAACCATTGGTCTGTTTATCTCTCGAGAGATGGTCTTGATGGAACCCTAGACCGGTTCTATCACTTGTAGGTCTGTGATCAACCACCATTTTCTCCATAGCTTTGGAGGAATTAGTGTATGATGCTATGACCTTTCGAAGATTAAGCTCTCTCGTCTCTCGAGCTTTGCACTCTTCAGATAGTAGGATTACTTTGGCTTCTAACTCACTTACTTTGAGAGTCAGCTCCAAATTCTCTTTCGAGACGTTCTTAAGCATATCTCTTTCAGCAATTAGCTTGCTGTTTTCCTCCCTGATTTTGGCATGAGTGCTATTAGCGACTGCGAGATCCCTTTTGAATGTTTCAAGCATCTCAAAGGGATCTTCATCGCTTCTGAAAGAAGAACAACGAGAGGTAGAAGTAGAGCAGCGAGATGTGGAAGTAGAGGTTACCTCATTGTCAATGGCCATTAGGCATTGATTCTCTTCTTCCTCGGTGTATAAGCAGATGAGCCCCCTCTCATCCTCTGAGCTGCTGCTGCTTTCACTGGAGCTCGACGTCTCGGACTCCTCGATTGTTCTCTCGAGTTCCTCAGCAACAAGCGCCTTTCTGCGCAGATGTTTCTTTGTATCTCCCTTGAAGCCACTTTGTGCTGGCTTCTCTTTAGGTTCCTCCTTTCTCCTGGAGTTCCTACATTCTAGGCCTTGATACTTGCTTACCTTAGGGTAAGGACAGTCAGCCTTGAAGTGCCCCGGTCTCCTGCAGTTGTAGCATAGACCTTGATCTTCTTCCTCCATTCCTCTGGATGTGTATTTCTCATTTTTCCTTCTTGAGGAGGAAGGTGAACTTGTATTGCTTTCCGGTGTCTTCTTCATGAACTTCCTGAATTTTCTTATGAAGAAAGCAAACTGTTCGTCAGATAAAAAATCAGTGGGATTAGGATCTGACCTTGAGGAGGTGGTTGGTTGGTCCGCAACCAGTGCCACATTCCGTCTGTCCACCACGTCCTCATCTCTTGGAAACATCTCAAATTCGAAGGCTTTGAGATCTCTGAATAGTTGGTCGGTTGTGGTGTTCTTCAAATCCCTGTGATCACGCATTGTGATCACCTTCATTTCCCACTCCTTGGTAAGGCCTCGTAGGACCTTCAGGTTTAGCTCCTTTTGTGGAATCTCCTTCTCGAGATCACTGATCTCTATTGATAGCTTCATGAAACGAGATTCCATGCTGTCGATGCTCTCCCCTGGCTTCATCTTGAAGTCCTCGAACTTCTTCATGGCCACGGTGAGCTTGTTCTCCTTCTCCTGTTCGTCACCTTCACCAATTAACATCAAAGTATCCCATACCTCTTTCGCCGTTTTGCACTTTCTTACTTTTGGAAAGATGGTTTCGTCTATAGCTCTGAAGAGAATATCCTTGGCAATGTTGTCCAAGTTGTTTCTCTTCCTATCATCACTTGTCCATTCTTCCCTAGGTTTGGGGACATACTTTGGTGTATCTCTGGTTTGCTCAGCAGTCGTGTTTACCATCATGATCTTGACTGGTCCAGATGTTATAACTTCGGCCATCTCATCATGGAGGGCTGATAGATACGCAAGCATGCGTGTTTTCCAGTCATCGAACCTGCTAAGATCAAAGAGAAGATGTCTCGACAACATGCTATCCATATTAGAAAAATTATCTCGTGCTTTGAAAACTTTTAAAAGATTTTTCAAAGAAGGATCTCTAGGCAATATAAACAAAGGTTTATATCGATCAGAGAACTTGCTCTGATACCAATTGTTGGTCCCAAGGGGATGGGGTACAAGTCTAGGGGGGGGGGTGAATAGACTTGTATAAGATTTTGCAAATCTTTTCGACCTCTCGTGTGTATTGAACTTAGGATGTTTAGGTTCGATACCTCACGAGGTGAAGACAAAGTTTTATGCGCAGCGGAAATGTTATCCCCTTTTAGTTAGCACGAGTTTGGGTTAGTTCGAGAGGTGTGATTATATGCAGTGCAATCGAGAAGTTAGCGAGAGATAAAAACAGAAAGTAAATGCAAGAGAGATTTTTAAGTGGTTCGGCCAACCCGCCTACTTCCACTCTTCTTCCAGAAACTCCCTGGAAGGATTGCACTAAAAACTTCCCTTTCTAGTACAATAACGAGCGCTTGAGCTTTGATCACCAAGCCCGCCTCAAGCCTCAGGTTTTTCGCCCCGCTTCCAGTTACTCCACCTCTCGAGCACTTGACCTTTGATCACCAAGCCCGCGTCAAGCCTCAGGTTTCTTTCGCTCGGACAGCAGCCAGGTTACTCCGCCTCTCCTCAGGTTTTTCTCCCCGCTTCCAGTTACTCCACCTCTCGAGCACTTGACCTTTGATCACCAAGCCCGCGTCAAGCCTCAGGTTTCTTTCGCTCGGACAGCAGCCAGGTTACTCCGCCTCTCCTCAGGTTTTTCTCCCCGCTTCCAGTTACTCCACCTCTCGAGCACTTGACCTTTGATCACCAAGCCCGCGTCAAGCCTCAGGTTTCTTTCGCTCGGACAGCAGCCAGGTTACTCCGCCTCTCCTCAGGTTTTTCTCCCCGCTTCCAGTTACTCCACCTCTCGAGCACTTGACCTTTGATCACCAAGCCCGCGTCAAGCCTCAGGATCTTCACAAGACAGCTCCCAGGTTACTCCGCCTCTCCAAGGTCTTTCTCCCCGCTTCCAGTTACTCCACCTCTCGAGCACTTGACCTTTGATCACCAAGCCCGCGTCAAGCCTCAGGATCTTCACAAGACAGCTCCCAGGTTACTCCGCCTCTCCAAGGTCTTTCTCCCCGCTTCCAGCTATTCCACCTCTCGAGCACTTGACCTTTGATCACCAAGCCCGCGTCAAGCCTCAGGTTTCTTTCACTCGGACAGCTGCCAGGTTACTCCACCTCTCTTGCTTAATCCAAAGCAAGGTGTTTTTGGTTGTCACAGTTGAATGTAACAATCTCCAATCTGACCACAAGCTATCGTTGAATCAACTTTGATGTAGAGCAGCTTTGGTCACCTTCTGGATGTATGACAGTTTAGCTTTGTAACTCTCTTCGAACACTAAGATGTGTTCTCTCGCTGTATTGAATATCAGGATGATATTCCAAGTTAAGCACTTTGCACTGGAACGTTTTTATCAGACACCTCTTGTTAACCTCTTGACCTCTTTCATAACCCCTGTTTCTTCTGTGTCTTTACGTCCTTATATATGAGAGTAGAAGAATAGTTCCGTTGGAGGGAAAACTATTCCGTTTGAAATTGGTTTCCCACGCCGAACATGGGTCTTTGCACAATTTCAGCATTTTTCATGGAGTAGTGGTCTTGTAACTTGAGCCTTTTGTTTTGTAGTGAATATTCCATATTCCACTTTCTTGAGTTCATGCTTCACTTGCTTCTTTTGGATAAAGTTACTCTTTTTATGTTCCCATCATTCCTTGTTTGGGGAATCTGACCACTTCAGGATTGGTGCATTTCTTGACCGTTTGTGGTGGAGGTCTGACGTGTCATCCACTTCCGTCCATTTTGAAACCTCCCGCTCAGCACCTCTTCAATATGATATTCTTCTTCTCCAAACTTAGAGTATTTTATCTGCACATGTTGACTAACATTCAGCCTCTTGGAGAAGTGCCGGTTTATCGAGACCATATAAGATGTCTCGACCACTTGATGTTTCAATCCCATGTATCGAGAGGTCTATCTCTCGAATATTCTTTACGTCTCGAACTCGATAGGTATATCGAGAGGTCCTTACCTCTCGAACTTGGCTTGTGTCTCGAGACTTAGTTGATGTCTCGTAGACCCTTATTCCTCCAGAGTTGTCTCGTGCCTGCTTCTGATCTATCTGTTTGCTTACAACACGAAAACTTCTAAGTTGTTCAAACAAGTTTACCTTAAGCTTAAATATTTCCCGAGTTGAGCTCAAATTACCCGGTTGTATTTTCGCTCTTAGTTTACTTATCGAACTTACATTGTTTTGCCTATGAATCGAGACTTGGGGATTCTTACTTAACAGTTGGTATCATCAAAACCTATTACATGATGTTCCTAACAAGTATAACAAGCAGTGTTGATAGCCTCCGCCCAAAAACGTTTGGGTAGTTCGGCTGCTGAAATCATGACCCGTGCAGCTTCTTTAAGTGTTCTATTTCTTCTTTCGGCTACACCATTTTGTTGTGGCGTCCTTGCGGCAGATAGTTGGTGCAAAATCCCTTGTGAACTGCAGTAGGCCTGAATCACACCATTCACGAATTCTGTACCTCTGTCTGTACGGATTTTGGAGATTTTTGCGTCCTTTTCGTTTTGAAGTTGTTGCAAGAGCTCTGGCAATCTTTGTTCCACTTCGTTCTTCTTATTGATGAATATCGTCCAAGTGTACCTGGAAAAATCATCAACAACAACAAGAGTATATTTCTTACCACTTATACTTACCGGGTCTACTGGACCAAAGAGATCCATATGTAGTAGACTAAGAGGTCTTGATGTAGATTCTTGTGTCTTAGATTTGAAAGAAGACTTGATTTGCTTTCCTTTCTGACACGCATCACAGATTTGATCCTTCTTGTATACAATGTTGGGTAAACCTTCAACTAACTTACATTTTGCAAGCTTGTTAATAGACTTGAAGTTTAAGTGATTTAATTTCCTGTGCCATTCCCAACTCGTAGTGCTTGAGTTATTTGCCATTAAACATACAGAGTCCTTCGTTGCGCTCCAATCAACCACATACATATTTTTCTTTCTCCTTCCGGTGAGCACAGTTTTCTTTGTGGATTCTTCTTTAACTCGGCATTTGTCTTTGATGAACTCTACAAGATATCCTTTGTCACAGAATTGGCTAGTGCTAAGGGGATTAAACTTTAGTCCTTCTACGTATGATACATTTTCAATCCTTAGACCATTCTTGATAACAGTTCCGATTCCCTTTGTTATTCCATGATCATTTCCACCAAATATGACTTTTGGTCCTTCGATATTTCTGAACTCTACAAGACTAGCTTTATTGCCGGTCATATGTCGAGAACATCCGCTATCAAAGTACCAAATATCCTGCAACACAATTAAGTATTTTTAGGTACCCAGATTTGTTTGGGTCCTTCCTTGTTAGTGATTTTAGGCATCCAAACCCACCTAGATCTCATTAATCCAAGATTAGGTGATTTGTAACCATTGACAGTATTATAATTATAAGGAATTTGGACATTCTTTTTGTGGNTTAAGATTAAGGGAATGTTTACATAACAGAGTTTAGTGGAAAAGATTCAAAGAAATAAGACCAAGAACAACATAAGTATCAATACATTGAAATAAGATGGAGTTTGGACCACGAGAGCTTACTTCTTGTTGCCTTTCCTTTTCTTGTTAATGGCTTCTCGTGTCTTGATGGGGTCTTTCGGATTTACCAGGCTTAAGTATTCATCTGTGACATCTAGATGCCTGTAGTTCCTGTAGGCTTCCCCCACGAACTCACCATCAATTACTCCATCTTTCCACCAAGCAATACATTCTTCTGGAGACATGTTGCTGTGTGTTGATATTCCAGTGATTTTCAGAAGCTTGAATATCTCCAGAGTCAGAATTTGTTCAGTGTCTTCTCTGTTCCCAAACTTAAAGTTTGTCATGAGAAGATCTATCTTCCTTTCTTCTTCTGACTGTCGTTCTTGTCTTTTTCTTCTTCTTTCTCTGTCCTCTTCTCTCCTTCTCTCCACTTCCAGTGTACGCTGGACCCTTAGGTTTTCTGCCTGTTTGGCATCCTCCACTGCTTTGCTCATGATTCTTGGTATTTTTGGAGGTGGTCCAGCTGGTTCACTTGCTGCCCTTTTCTTGCCCGTTGTATCCCCCTTCTTTTTCTCTTTATTTTCCCCCTTGTTGGCATCATCAGTACGGGAGAGGAGGGTGGACATACCTTCGAAAATAGCTTGAAGTTGGGCAGGGACTTGGTTCGACAGGTCATCGAGTATGGCCTTCATCACATCCTGTCGAAGTTCACTGGAATATTGGAAGGCTCGCAGCTCTGCTCGCATCTCGGCTAATTCAGCCCTCGCACTTGCAGCCTCTGCTCGAGCTACAGCGGCTTCATCAGTGGCTTTCCGTGCTGCATCCTCAGCCCATATCGCCTGTTCGAGAAGTTCGGCATGACGGCCTTGGGATTCACTTGTGCCATCAGCAGGCATTGCAGCATTGCGGACCACAGCGAGTATTCTTTCGAGCTGAGCCATCTTCTGAGATTGATCAGCCATGAATTGACGCACTTCGCCAATGAAGACTTCTTCGGCCTGTTGATCATAGTCAGAAGTAGGAGTTGAGGAGCGAGATGTACCTTTCGTTGGAGGGGACTTGGGTGCTTCCAGATTTCCACCCATGACTTGCAATTGCGAGTCCACCTCTCGACTGACTTCCTGAGGTTCAGCAGGGACACTGGGATCAGAGCTCGAAGGTAGCTCCATATCAGGTGCTTCCCGGTTTCCACCTGAGGGATGGATCGCTTCTTGCTCTTCACCTCTCGAACCGGGAGCCTCAGCTTCAGCTGCTGGTAAGGTAGGATTGGCCAAGGTGGGAGTCTCTGCATCAGATGCTTCCCGGTTTCCATCTGATTGAGGTTCCCCCTCAACACTACCTCTCGAACCAGTGCTGGGAACGTTATCATCTACTGGAGGAGTTGATTCATCGGCAGGTGCTTCCCGGTTTCCACCTTCTTGAACCTCAACTCTCGAACCAGCAGGGTTCTCCTCATTCTGCTCTTGTTGCTCACTTGTTTGCACTTCAGTATGCTCTGGTGAGTCTGGAATATCTATTATCTCAGGAGCAACTGGTGCACTCCACCTTTCCCTATTAACCATATCGATGGGAAAGCCTGGGAGTTGGAGCAACAAAATTTCACCCTCTCGAACTGTCTGAGCTTCATCTGTTGCATTCGAGGGTGTGGACTCAGGTGGTGGCAGTAGTAAGACAGAGTTAGGTGCCACCTCATGTGCTTCAGAGGTCTCGGATTCACCTCTCGAAGCTACCTGGTCTTCTAGAGCAGATTCACTCACATGGGACAAGGGGATTGCTGCAGTTGGAGTAGGAGTGTCAGCATCATTTCGAGCAACCCCAGAGGTCTCTCCTGGACCTCTCGTGTGTTCTATACTTTGTCCCAAGGATATTGCTGTGGCAAGCCTGATATCCTCTCGAAATTGAGCATATAGTTCAGGATCTTCTTCAGGCTCGGCTTCATCTTCTTGTGCATCAACAGCTATGCCCTTTCCTTTGTCAGATCGACCAAGATTACTCCTGATTACTTGCATCTCATGGGCACGGTTTTGAAGCTCGTCGGCTGGGATTTCAGTGAGATCTAACCAGTTTAGTGCNATCTTTCGAAGTGACCTCTCGAACTACCCTTCTTCGAGACATGATGTATGTAGACAAACTGATCGGGTGACCTCTCGAACTACCTTTCGAACACAGATTGCGAGAGAAACAAGTTTGATTCATTTAAAAGATATCACTTGGAACATATCCTTAAGTTCATTTAGTGATTTCCAGATACATTACATATGAATCAATATCCTATTAAATTCCCTAGAAACTTTTGTTTGGCCTTGGTCAGCCTAATAGGAATCTATCGTTAAGGCAGGAACTAGCCATCTAAAGTCCTATTTGTCTAATAACAGAACTGGGGGTGGCTATTCCCTTTTCTTATTCTTCTCTCCGGAGCTGCTTACTATAGTTGGGAGTGACCATCTTCATCGCTAATCCTCTTAATGTCTTTGGATTAGGTATGATCATCCCTTTGGCTGCTGCAGACCTCAGAAAGTCCCATCTGGTCTTCCTCTCCGTTTCCCTTGGTTNTAATTCCGTTGGAGAGTTGAGTTGATATAGAGTTGATATATTTATTCCACAATTCATATTATTTTGTAGTGTAGTGTTTGTAGACATATTCCATTTTGTAGTGTAGTGTTCAATCTCCATATANATCTCCTCGTATTTGGGGATCCATTCACCTTGGATGGGAATATGATTCTTGCTTGGATTATCAGGAAGCTCCGTAATCTGTTCACCCTTCGTTGATTCTGGATAGTTTTCTCCTTGAAAATCTTTGGACTTGACTGCCGGTTTCTTTCCTCTATAAAAGAATGGAACATCATCTTTTCCTTTCTTTTTCTCCATGGGAAGTTGATGGTATGAACTTCTGAAAGAAACCCTCTTATTTATAGCCCAATAGGGTTACCACTGTTGAGTCACGGGATGCAATATGAATGACCATTCAATGCTTGTGTAACTCCAAAGCTGCCATAAAGTTGATGAAACCGCCCCTCACATGCGAAACAGTTCATGGCACTAAATACAAGAAGATAAGATTTGACCATTCAACCCAACTCTATCATTCCCAATTCTAACCTTAGTTGAGAGAATCTATTTTCACATAACGCTTTTGTGAAAATATCTGCTAGTTGCTCCTCCGTTGCAACATATTCCAAAGTGATGTCCTTTTTCTCAACGTGGTCTCGGATGAAGTGATACTTAATATCAATATGCTTTGTTCTGGA
>NC_044925.1:10455775-10541060 GCF_003576645.1 Ipomoea triloba
AATATAGATTCTCTAGAAAAAGATGAATTTACATAATCAAAAGATTTAGATGTTACCTCGTCTTCTTCTACTTCATGCGCCATTAGGCATTTTTCTTGGAAATCTGATTCACTGGTTATGCTTAGAAGACACAGCAGTGCAGTATCCTCCGTTGAGCTATCACTTTCATCACTTGAAGATTCCTCAGACCCACTTGTCTCAAGAGGGTCACTTATTAAAGCTTTCCTTTTATCCTTCTTGAATCTTCTATCCTTTGATTCAGATATTTCCTGTGGAGAGTTAGAAGTATTTTTATTTTGATTTTTACTTACCTTGGGGTATGGACATTCTGCCATGAAATGTCCTGGTTTTCTACAGTTGTAACACAAGTTTGTGTTATCATCAGAAAATTCCCTTCTTGGTCTTCTGGATGAACTTCCTTGATTTCTTTGAGATGAATTGTTGAAGTTGTTTTTCCACATGAATTTTTTGAATTTCCTAACAAGTAAAGCAAATTGTTCGTCAGATAAAAAATCATTATTTCCTACTAACCTTGAGTTTGATGGTTGTTCGGCTACTAAGGCTGTGGTTCTTTCTTCACGTTCCTCCTCAAGTTTTGATTTCATCTCGAACTCGTACGCTTTGAGATCACTAAAGAGTTTGTCAGTTGAAACAGTTTTTAGATCCCTATGATCTCGCATGGCTGTCACTTTCATATCCCAGCTTGACGGTAGTCCGCGAAGTATTTTGAGAGAGATTTCTTTTTGATTAATGGTCTTTCCAAGATCACTAATTTCTCCCAAAACTTTGACCAGTCTAGCCTCCATGTCCGCAATGTTTTCACTTGGCAGCATCTTGAAGTCTTCAAACTTTTTCATTGCAATTGTGAGTTTGTTGTCTTTTTCCTGTTCGTCTCCTTCGCCGATTTGGATTAAGACATCCCACACGTCTTTAGCTGTTTTGCACTTACGGATTTTTGGGAAGATTGTATCATCCACAGCTTTGAACAGTATATCCTTAGCTATATTGTCCAGGTTACTTCGCAATCTATCGTCAGAAGTCCATTCCATCTTTGGCTTTGAAACATACTGCGGTCCATCTGGGCTTAGGATTGATGAAGGATTGACCTTCATGATTTCAATAGGACCATCTGAGATAACATCCCACATTTCATCGTGAAGAGCGGATAAATGTACCTGCATGCGTATTTTCCAATCATCAAATTTGTCAAGAGAGAATAATAAGTTCTGAGCTAAATCTTTCTTCATTTTGAAGATTAGATCTGTCTAGCAGTCAAGATTTGACTCAAATAGACAACTGCTCTGATACCACTTGTTGGTCCCGAATGGGTGGTGAAAAGTCTAGAGGGGGGGTGAATAGACTTTTCAAGCAAATTAAAAATTAATAACACTTTAACTAAAAATAATTCCAAGTGAATAAATTGAACTTGAAATGCACAGCGGAATAAAGTACGTAAAATGCTATAATTAAAACGCAGTGAAGGAGAGGAGATATATCACATGCAATACGATAGAAATACTTGGAATAGCTCAAATGTGATATATAATAAATTTGACTTGCATGCGGACGTAAGAGATAACAAATAATAGCAAACCCAGATAAGAATGAATAGTGATGAATAGTGACGAAATAGTAACTGGGTTTAGAAAATATTATGCTGCAAATTAGAGTGTGTGTGTGAGCATGAATATTATGTGTGCAGAGCAAAAATATATATGGGCAGTAAATAAATGAGAGAGAGATTTTTAAGTGGTTCGGCCAAACCCAGCCTACGTCCACTCTACTCCTTTCACTATCTTCAATCACCCAGATACAATAGTGAACACCAAGTGCCAACCCAGCACTTCTATCTACACCTAGTAGATATTGAGTATTTCGCACAAAGCTATACTCCTACACCAACGAGTGTCTCGCACAAAGCTACACTCCCCAGGGTTTTCACAAGCTTCTCTTGTTACTCAGCCCTCTGTCTACACTCAGTAGAAATTTTGATACAAGGTAGTAAAAGAAAATATTTTTCTCCAACTCTCAGGAACTAAAAATATGGATTTTTGGTTTTTCGGATTTTTCTTGCTTTGCTATTCTCAGATGTATCACACTGCTTTTCTTGCCTTTCACTTGTATATCTCTATTTTTCTTCTTGCTCAAGTGTCTCGTATTTATAGCTGATGAAAGAATTAATCCGTTGGAAAAGATTAATTCTTTATTGTTGATGTGCTTATTGCAGTCTCCGTATTTCTTCCGCTTCCTGATATTCCTCCTGATCCTCCTTTCCCTCCTGAAATTGCTCCTTCTTCTTTTCCTTATATTCCTCCTGAAATTGCTCCTCTTTTCTTCTGGCCTTAATTCCGTTGGAGAGTTGAGTTGATATAGAGTTGATATATTCCACAATGTAGTCAGATTACTTTGAGTTGAGTTGATATATTTATTCCACAATTCATATTATTTTGTAGTGTAGTGTTTGTAGACATATTCCATTTTGTAGTGTAGTGTTCAATCTCCATATGTATCTCCGTACCTCCACCACAGCTCAAAACCATTTTGAGCAAATCAGTCAAATATATCCGTTGAAGTGAACAAATCAGATTTATACACCTTTGTCTTTTTGTGTTTGTATGACTTCCTTGTAATATTNTAGACATATTCCATTTTGTAGTGTAGTGTTCAATCTCCATATATTCTTCATCTGTTTGGAATGTAGTAAATAGACCTATTCTCCTTATTTTCGTATCTCCGTACCTCCACCACAGCTCAAAACCATTTTGAGCAAATCAGTCAAATATATCCGTTGAAGTGAACAAATCAGATTTATACACCTTTGTCTTTTTGTGTTTGTATGACTTCCTTGTAATATTCTTCTTTTGTCCTTAGTGTTTGTATTACTTCCTTGTAATATTCCTTCATTTGTCCTTAGTGTTTGTATTACTTCCTTGTAATATTCCTTCATGAATTTTCGCATCTTCCATGTGCATTTTCGCAGTCTTCAATGTGCATTTTCATCTGAATTAATTTTTCTCAAAATAAACTCTCCTGGGATTCGAACACAGCACCACTTAGATCATTTTCCAAGTTCAACTCCAATGCTCTGCTCAATCCTTTGTTTACTATGCCTGTAAATAATATATGAGTAGTAATATTCTGAGAAGTTCTGATTTCCTAAAATTTCATGGCTTAGGGGATTCGAACCAGAGACCCTTCATCATGTATACAAGTCTTCTACCATCTCTGATGCTTCAACCATTTGCTACTTCTAGTGCTCCAATTAAATTTAAGCTCCGTCCGATTCAAACATAGTTCCTTCATTCTCCAAGAATTCTTCTAAGTGGANAGGATGCTCTGGGTGGTGCAGTCTCCAATCGGATTTTGTCCCGAAACTCCTGCTTATCCATGTTGTAGTCCGATAGGTGCTTGACTGCCTCCTCCGATGTAGCAAAGTCGAATGCTGCTCGTAAATCACCCACAGAAATTGNTCAAACATAGTTCCTTCATTCTCCAAGAATTCTTCTAAGTGGACTTCTTAACTCTTTTAGATACATACCTCTACGAAATTTTTGGCTTTCTAATTTTTCAAACTAAAATACATTTTTGGCTCATCAAAATCTAAATACAAATATTCCTAACAATTTCCCCCTTTTTGATGATGCCAAAACCTATACTCAGTCATTTGGCTTAGTCTTTGAAAAATATAAACTTCAAAAATTTTCATTTTATTTCGACTAGCCATAGATGAGTTTAACAATGATTTTTGACTTAGAAGAATTGTTTTCAGACAATAAAATTCCTACATGCATTATTGAGACTGGTTTAATTCATTTTAAAATATTTCTCAATCATGCATTTATACAAACTAAATCAAAAACAATTCTTCATACCAAAAAATTAAAATAACTTGTACTGAATAACTCCTTCCCCCTAACTCCTTCCCCCTATGTATATGCCAAGAATAAATAAAGAACATGTATACCAAATATTTACCTCTTTGCGATCCTTTTTTTTTTTTTTTTTGTTGGACTTCTTTTGCACCAAATGACTTCTTTTGCACCAAATGACTGTCATTCTTTTCCCCCTTTTTGACATCATCAAAGAAACGCTGGATACGAATGAAATTCTTGCTCTTGAATCATTTGCGCCATGGTGCATTTGCTTGCTTCTGTCACAAGTGCAAAAAAAGTTGAGTACTCCACAAAATACGGTACGAGACCCTAGTAATAGGATCATCCTAACTATTTCCCGACAAGGCATAGCACCTATTGATCACTATTCCCTTGTGACAAAACGATTGAAAAACCGCGATTGTCGAGAACAGTAAGAGGCGATAATTGATATCTTTCGACGGTACGGCCTTCCTTGAAATACTCAATTGGTTTGAACAGTGTTAACATTCTCACATCGATTCTCCTTGCTATAAATTCACCATTCGTCTTTCCATCAATCTGCTTGATTTTATAGCTTACATAAAAGAAATGGAAAATACGACATATCCCTCATCTTCGGATAACTCTTCCTTTTGGGATGACATTATCGTATCACCGTTAAGAGATAGTGCACAAAGTATAGATCGTACTGCTGTCGAAAATTTTGAAAATGCTCCACCAGAGTCGAATGAGATAATTACTCCACCAGGTGCTACGGGTACAGATGTTGTGGCCGTTGATCAAGGTACTGCTGTAGTAGCGGAGGAAGATAATACCACTGCAGCGCTAGATGTAGCAGCTATGAATGCAAGTGTATTTCGTGGGAGAAAGAGAGCTAGAAGAACATTTTGTGATACTACCACGCTAACTTTTGAAAAATTTTCTGAATATTTTTATCTGCCTTCTGAACAAGCTGCAGAGGAATTGCAGGTTGGGCGCGAAGTTTTTAAGAAAAAGTGTAGGGAAGTGGGAATTTCCTACTGGCCTTATCGAAAACTCGTGAGTCTGGACAGATTATTGGCAAAAGTTCAGGTAATTTCTATATTCCTATATCTTTTTCAACTTAACATTTTCGAAGGGGGTTTAACAAAGTGTGATATAGGAATTTGGTGAAATCAAGGATCAAGCTGAACTGCAAAGAACAATTAAGGGGCTGGAGGACGAGAGAGATGCGATACTTCAAAATCCAAATTTAGACTTGGCTGAAGCAACAGTAAGGCTTAGAGACAAATGTGATAGGAATAGTTCTAGAAAGAGAAGGTATATAGATCCAGCAGCTTTTCCTTCAACTACTCCTGGAAGTTCATCACAAGCTCCTATATTTTCTGATATTCCTGAATTAGCACCGGAAGCTTTTCCTTCCACTACACCTGGGAGTTCATCACAAGCTCCTATATTTCCTGATATTCCTGAATTAGCACCAGAAGAAATACAGGAGGTACTTGCTTGGCTAGATGAGGATGATCCTCCTCCCAAAAATATTAGCGACAAATAAGCATAGAGAGCATGGATGGAGAATACTATGTATAAAAAAAATCTCTTTAGATCATGTATAGGCGTACTGTAAGTAACATACGAAAGCATCACAATTTTATATATGTATATATATATATATATATATATTTATATATATATAAAATTTTTCGTAATACATAATCCATCAAAACAGGCAATCCTCAAACCTTTTCTACTTTACGAATCCAAGGATAAAAGAATTACATAAAATGCTTACTATTTTAACAAACAAACAAAAACATGTAGTGCAATAAAGGATTACTACGGGAAAGCATATATCTACGTGATTGTGTGTGTATTGTACATGCCATTCTAATAATTAAGATAATGGTAGATAATCATGAAATGCCATAGGAATAAATCACCAAACACACTTATATAACATATAAACTTATGCAACGTTACATGCAAATAAAAACATATACTTGAGCTATAATTAGAGATTAAGATTTAGATACTTAGCTCAATTCAATCATGCCCATTTCATGCCTTAGAGTGATGAATCTTGATTCGCATAAAGGCTTTGTAAGGATGTCCGCAATTTGATTTTCAGTGGGTATGTACTCAATCTTTAGATCTTTCTTTTCGATGTGATCCCGGATGAAATGGTGTCTTACATCAATGTGCTTGGTTCGTGAATGAAGTACAGGATTTTGGGTAATCGCGATTGCACTAGTATTGTCACAAAAAATACTAACATCATCGCAATTAATTCCATAATCCTTTAACTGTTGTTTCATCCACAAAATTTGTGCACAACAACTCCCTGCTGCGATATATTCTGCTTCGGCTGTGCTTGTCGCAATGGAGTTTTGTTTCTTACTAAACCAAGAAACTAACCTTCCCCCTAAGAACTGGCACGTCCCTGAGGTACTTTTTCTATCAATTTTGCAACCTGCAAAATCTGCATCTGAAAATCCTGTTAGTTCAAAGTTACCTTCTTTTGGATACCACAGTCCAACGTTGATAGTGCTTTTGAGGTAACGAATAATTTTCTTGGTCGCAAGAAAATGACTCTCTTTGGGTTGTGATTGGAATCTCGCACATACACCTACTGAATATGATATGTCGGGTCTACTTGCAGTGAGGTATAGCAAAGATCCAATCATTCCTCGATACTTCGTTTGATCAACATCTTTGCCTTCTTCATCCTTGTCCAGTTTGAGAGATGTGCTCATTGGAATTTTGACTGAGCTTTTTCCTTCTAAGCCGAATTTCTTGATAAGATCTCTTGTGTATTTGGATTGATTAATGAATATACCTTCCTTCGATTGTTTGACTTGCAATCCAAGAAAGTAATTTAGTTCTCCCATCATGCTCATTTCGAATCTGTTTTGCATAAGCTTAGAAAATTTCTCACATAAATTGGCATTAGTACTTCCAAAAATAATATCATCAACATAAATTTGTACTAATAAAATATGATTATTTTCTTGAATTCTAAATAAGGTTTTGTCAACAAGGCCTTTGGTAAAACCACAACTAATTAAAAACATTGATAGGGTATCATACCAAGCTCTAGGTGCTTGTTTTAACCCATATAATGCCTTCTTTAGTTTATAAACCTTGTCAACTTCACCTTGTACCTCAAATCCGGGTGGTTGTTCAACATATACTTCCTCTTCAAGTAAGCCATTAAGGAATGCACTTTTCACGTCCATTTGATAAACCGTGAAATTCTTGTATGCAGCGTAGGCTAGGAAAATTCGGATCGCTTCAAGTCTTGCAACTGGGGCAAAAGTCTCATCAAAATCTATTCCTTCTTCTTGAGAATATCCCTTTGCCACTAGCCTTGCTTTATTCCTAACAATGATGCCATCTTCGTTTGCTTTGTTCCTAAAGACCCATTTAGTTCCAATAACATTGTGATTTTTTGGTCTTGGGACAAGCTCCCAAACATCATTTCTTTTGAATTGATTCAATTCTTCTTGCATAGCCTCAATCCAACTTGCATCACTTAAAGCTTCGTCAATTTCTTTCGGTTCCATTTGAGATAGAAAGCATGCAAACAAAGCATCCCTTGTAGAAGATCTTGTTTTCACACCATCGTGCAAGTTTCCAATAATAAGATCTTGAGGGTGATCTTTGAGCCATTTCAAATCTGGTTGAAAGTTGTTTAGGGGAGAGGATGACAGAGTAAGGTTATTTGTAAGTGGGATTGAGAAAGATGGGTTTTGGTTTGTAGAGTTGGTTCCATCCTCATTTCCAAGGTCAGCCTCAACTTCATCACCTGCTGCGTCATTTATGTACTGCTTTCCAATTTCAGTGAAATTTAATTCTAGATCATTTAACCCCTGTAAAACATCATCTTCAGAAGAATCATTAGTAACACTTAAATCATTATGGACGTTCTTACCCATATTTGGAGTATTTGGTTCTTGGATTTTTGGTGATTCATCAAATACAACATGAATTGATTCTTCTACCACCACTGTCCTTTTGTTTAGTATTCTGAATGCTCTACTGGTAGACGAATATCCTAAAAATATTGCTTCATCTGCACGCTCATCAAATGTTTTTAGATACGATTTACCATTATTAAGAACAAAACATTTGCAACCAAAAGAGTGAAAATAGCTAAGATTAGGCTTTCTCCCTTTCCATAATTCATATGGTGTCTTGTTGTATATTTTGTGAATCATGCTTCTGTTCTGAGTATAACAAGCAGTGTTGATAGCCTCCGCCCAAAAACGTTTGGGTAGTTCGGCTGCTGAAATCATGACCCGTGCAGCTTCTTTAAGTGTTCTATTTCTTCTTTCGGCTACACCATTTTGTTGTGGCGTCCTTGCGGCAGATAGTTGGTGCAAAATCCCTTGTGAACTGCAGTAGGCCTGAATCACACCATTCACGAATTCTGTACCTCTGTCTGTACGGATTTTGGAGATTTTTGCGTCCTTTTCGTTTTGAAGTTGTTGCAAGAGCTCTGGCAATCTTTGTTCCACTTCGTTCTTCTTATTGATGAATATCGTCCAAGTGTACCTGGAAAAATCATCAACAACAACAAGAGTATATTTCTTACCACTTATACTTACCGGGTCTACTGGACCAAAGAGATCCATATGTAGTAGACTAAGAGGTCTTGATGTAGATTCTTGTGTCTTAGATTTGAAAGAAGACTTGATTTGCTTTCCTTTCTGACACGCATCACAGATTTGATCCTTCTTGTATACAATGTTGGGTAAACCTTCAACTAACTTACATTTTGCAAGCTTGTTAATAGACTTGAAGTTTAAGTGATTTAATTTCCTGTGCCATTCCCAACTCGTAGTGCTTGAGTTATTTGCCATTAAACATACAGAGTCCTTCGTTGCGCTCCAATCAACCACATACATATTTTTCTTTCTCCTTCCGGTGAGCACAGTTTTCTTTGTGGATTCTTCTTTAACTCGGCATTTGTCTTTGAAGAACTCTACAAGATATCCTTTGTCACAGAATTGGCTAGTGCTAAGGAGATTAAACTTTAGTCCTTCTACGTATGATACATTTTCAATCCTTAGACCATTCTTGATAACAGTTCCGATTCCCTTTGTTATTCCATGATCATTTCCACCAAATATGACTTTTGGTCCTTCGATATTTCTGAACTCTACAAGACTAGCTTTATTGCCGGTCATATGTCGAGAACATCCGCTATCAAAGTACCAAATATCCTGCAACACAATTAAGTATTTTTAGGTACCCAGATTTGTTTGGGTCCTTCCTTGTTAGTGATTTTAGGCATCCAAACCCACCTAGATCTCATTAATCCAAGATTAGGTGATTTGTAACCATTGACAGTATTATAATTATAAGGAATTTGGACATTCTTTTTGTGGACTGGCATTTGTCCAACATTCATTTGTTTAATAAAATGAAATGCGTTGAACCTCGTTTTTGTCCATGGTTTGATTTCATCATGCCAGTCCTCTTCAGTAGGATAATCCCTACCAAACCTCATCATCGGAAATTGTTTCCTATGAGGTCTTTGCGCAGTTGACTCATTGGTAAATCTCTTACGAGAACCAAACTCATGCTTTTTAAAATTCTGCATTGGCGAAAAATTATTGCTTTGAAGCTTCGGCCTTGCAGTGTTTATTCTAGCATTAGTTTGATAACCAATTCCTTGTCTCATAGTGCTATCTTGACTTTTGACAAATTTTACTACTTGGGCTTTATTAGTTAAAGAAGTAGTAGAATTAGTCAATTTTTCAGAAATTTTAGAACATGTAGGATCATAGCCCAGTCCGGCTTTATCTCCTGAGGGTTTTTGCATATTTACCATTTTATCCATTATTTTGGATGAATGTGTAAATGATGCTATTGTCTCCCTAAGATTATGTTCTCTAATTTCTCTAGCTTTACACTCTTCTTGAAGGCGAATATTTTCAGCTTTCAAGTTTCTCATCTCAAGTAAAGCATTTTGCAATTTCTCATTTATTTTATCTTTTTCAAGAATTAGAGAATCATTGCGCTCTTTGAGTTGAGAATGAGTGTCCATAACAGTTTGACAATCTTTCATTAATTGAAATATAGATTCTCTAGAAAAAGATGAATTTACATAATCAAAAGATTTAGATGTTACCTCGTCTTCTTCTACTTCATGCGCCATTAGGCATTTTTCTTGGAAATCTGATTCACTGGTTATGCTTAGAAGACACAGCAGTGCAGTATCCTCCGTTGAGCTATCACTTTCATCACTTGAAGATTCCTCAGACCCACTTGTCTCAAGAGGGTCACTTATTAAAGCTTTCCTTTTATCCTTCTTGAATCTTCTATCCTTTGATTCAGATATTTCCTGTGGAGAGTTAGAAGTATTTTTATTTTGATTTTTACTTACCTTGGGGTATGGACATTCTGCCATGAAATGTCCTGGTTTTCTACAGTTGTAACACAAGTTTGTGTTATCATCAGAAAATTCCCTTCTTGGTCTTCTGGATGAACTTCCTTGATTTCTTTGAGATGAATTGTTGAAGTTGTTTTTCCACATGAATTTTTTGAATTTCCTAACAAGTAAAGCAAATTGTTCGTCAGATAAAAAATCATTATTTCCTACTAACCTTGAGTTTGATGGTTGTTCGGCTACTAAGGCTGTGGTTCTTTCTTCACGTTCCTCCTCAAGTTTTGATTTCATCTCGAACTCGTACGCTTTGAGATCACTAAAGAGTTTGTCAGTTGAAACAGTTTTTAGATCCCTATGATCTCGCATGGCTGTCACTTTCATATCCCAGCTTGACGGTAGTCCGCGGAGTATTTTGAGAGAGATTTCTTTCTGATTAATGGTCTTTCCAAGATCACTAATTTCTCCCAAAACTTTGACCAGTCTAGCCTCCATGTCCGCAATGTTTTCACTTGGCAGCATCTTGAAGTCTTCAAACTTCTTCATTGCAATTGTGAGTTTGTTGTCTTTTTCCTGTTCGTCTCCTTCGCCGATTTGGATTAAGACATCCCACACGTCTTTAGCTGTTTTGCACTTACGGATTTTTGGGAAGATTGTATCATCCACAGCTTTGAACAGTATATCCTTAGCTATATTGTCCAGGTTACTTCGCAATCTATCGTCAGAAGTCCATTCCATCTTTGGCTTTGAAACATACTGCGGTCCATCTGGGCTTAGGATTGATGAAGGATTGACCTTCATGATTTCAATAGGACCATCTGAGATAACATCCCACATTTCATCGTGAAGAGCGGATAAATGTACCTGCATGCGTATTTTCCAATCATCAAATTTGTCAAGAGAGAATAATAAGTTCTGAGCTAAATCTTTCTTCATTTTGAAGATTAGATCTGTCTAGCAGTCAAGATTTGACTCAAATAGACAACTGCTCTGATACCACTTGTTGGTCCCGAATGGGTGGTGAAAAGTCTAGAGGGGGGGTGAATAGACTTTTCAAGCAAATTAAAAATTAATAACACTTTAACTAAAAATAATTCCAAGTGAATAAATTGAACTTGAAATGCACAGCGGAATAAAGTACGTAAAATGCTATAATTAAAACGCAGTGAAGGAGAGGAGATATATCACATGCAATACGATAGAAATACTTGGAATAGCTCAAATGTGATATATAATAAATTTGACTTGCATGCGGACGTAAGAGATAACAAATAATAGCAAACCCAGATAAGAATGAATAGTGATGAATAGTGACGAAATAGTAACTGGGTTTAGAAAATATTATGCTGCAAATTAGAGTGTGTGTGTGAGCATGAATATTATGTGTGCAGAGCAAAAATATATATGGGCAGTAAATAAATGAGAGAGAGATTTTTAAGTGGTTCGGCCAAACCCAGCCTACGTCCACTATACTCCTTTCACTATCTTCAATCACCCAGATACAATAGTGAACACCAAGTGCCAACCCAGCACTTCTATCTACACCTAGTAGATATTGAGTATTTCGCACAAAGCTATACTCCTACACCAACGAGTGTCTCGCACAAAGCTACACTCCCCAGGGTTTTCACAAGCTTCTCTTGTTACTCAGCCCTCTGTCTACACTCAGTAGAAATTTTGATACAAGGTAGTAAAAGAGAATATTTTTCTCCAACTCTCAAGGACTAGAGATATGGGTTTCTGATTTTTCGAATTTTTCTTGCTTTGCTACTCTCAGATGTTTCACACTGCCTTTCTTGCTTATCACTTGTATATCTCTTTTTTTTTTTCTTGCTCAAGTGTCTCGTATTTATAGCTGATGAAAAGAATTAATCCGTTGGAAAAAAATAATTCTTTATTGTTGCTCATGTGCTGATTGCAGTCTCCATGTGGTTTAGGTAGTGTGCTGAGTTGCATTTTCGTATTCCTCTCCATATATTCCTGATGTATTTGGAATGTAGTATTCAATCTCCAGATATTCCTCATCTATTTGGAATGTAGTAAATAGATTTCTTCTCCTTATTTTCGTATCTCCGTACCTCCACCACAGCTCAAAACCATTTTGAACAAATCAGTCAAATATATCCGTTGAAGTGGGACAATTTGAACAAATCAGATTTATACACCTTTGTCTTTTTGTGTTTGTATTACTTCCTTGTAATATTCTTCTTTTGTCTTTTTGTGTTTGTATTACTTCCTTGTAATATTCCTTCATGAATTTTCGCATCTTCCATGTGCATTTTCGCAGTCTTCAATGTGCATTTTCATCTGGCATCTTCCATGTGCATTTTCGCAGTCTTCAATGTGCATTTTCATCTGAATTAATTTTTCTCAAAATAAACTCTCCTGGGATTTGAACACAGCACCACTTAGATCATTTCCCAAGTTCAACTCCAATGCTCTACTCAATCCTTTGTTTACTATGCCTGTAAATAATATATAAGTAGTAATATTCTGAGAAGTTCTGATTTCCTAAAATTTCGTGGCTTAGGGGATTCGAACCAGAGACCCTTCATCATGTATACAAGTCTTCTACCATCTCTGCTGCTTCAACCATTTGCTACTTCTAGTGCTCCAATTAAATTTAAGCTCCGTCCGATTCAAACATAGTTCCTTCATTCTCCAAGAATTCTTCTAAGTGGACTTCTTAACTCTTTTAGATACATACCTCTACGAAATTTTTGGCTTTCTAATTTTTCAAACTAAAATACATTTTTGGCTCATCAAAATCTAAATACAAATATTCCTAACAATTCATTAATTACTACCAAACCCACGTTGGATGTTGTTCAATGGAAAATAATGATTCTTTTATTTTTTGGGAGCATTATATTATTATTGATGGGGACATGGGACCCCGGGGCCCATTTTATTGGGAAAATATTGGCCCAAGCGGGAAAATACTGCTAAAGGGTTTGAACCCAAGAATTTCAACATAACAACACAAGGTTTTAACTACCAAGCCACTCAAGATCTTGTGTACTAAAGGGCAAGAAGCTCCACTTATGCATGGGAGTGCGCTAGAAGCAAAGTAGTGGGGGACACGTGTGTGGCCAAGAATGAAGGCTGTCAGATACCGTCCATTTGTCAACGATCCATGAGTCCTACAACAATATAAATAGGGTGCCTTCCCTCCACTTAAAAGGCATCCCTTGGCTCACCAAACGCCTCCTGGTCCATTGGTCTGAGTCTTCTCTCTCGTACCAGCACGCCAAGGTTCAAGTCCTGTTGGTAACATATTTAGTTTGTTTTATTTGTTATTCCTTTAGCTTTTGTTATTTATTTATTATCAGGCCGTCATTTTGGGCCCTATTCAATTCCTTAAGGTTATAGTATTTATTATTTATGTATTCTTTGGGCCGTCATTTTGCGCCAATATCTCGCGCTTTGTACGTACTATTTTGGGTTAGCGCCCCTGGTAATAAAGTTGCTTTCTTCCTACCCTCTAAATACATGAACGATCAATATCTTCAGACACTTTCTCAACATCTTGGCTGATTGATGTTTCATCGAATACAACATGAATGGATTCTTCGACCACTATGGTTCGTTTGTTGAGAACTCGAAAGGCCTCACTGACAACTGAATATCCCATGAAAATTCCTTTGTCTCCCTTTTCGTCGAAAGCCTTAAGATATGTTTTCCCATTGTTGTGAATGAAGCACTTGCTACCAAAGATATGAAAGTAGCTCATAATTGGTTTCTTGCCTTTCCACAGTTCGTAGGGTGTAATCCTGTGAACTTTGTTCATAATGGAACGATTTTGAGTGTAACATGCTGTGTTAACAGCTTCGACCCAAAATCTTTTAGGCAAGCCGGAAAAAGCAATCATCGTCCTTGCGGCTTCCTTAAGTGTTTGATTCCTCCTTTCGGCTATTCCATTATGATGTGGAGTCCTCACCGCTAAGAGTTGATGAAGGATTCCAAACTGACTATAGAAGTCTTAGATAACCTTGTTGACAAACTCTGTACCCTGATTTGATTTTCTCTTTATAATGTTGGTCCCTTTCTCTGTCTGAAGTTATCTCAACAGCTTAGGTAGCATCTTCTCGGTCTCGTTCTTTTTCCTTAAGAACAATGTCTAAGTTGTTAGGAACATCATGTAATAGGTTTTGATGATACCAACTGTTAAGTAAGAATCCCCAAGTCTCGATACATAGGCAAAACAATGTAAGTTCGATAAGTAAACTAAGAGCGAAAATACAACCGGGTAATTTGAGCTCAACTCGGGAAATATTTAAGCTTAAGGTAAACTTGTTTGAACAACGTAGAAGTTTTCGTGTTGTAAGCAAACAGATAGATCAGAAGCAGGCACGAGACAACTCTGGAGGAATAAGGGTCTACGAGACATCAACTAAGTCTCGAGACACAAGCCAAGTTCGAGAGGTAAGGACCTCTCGATATACCTATCGAGTTCGAGACGTAAAGAATATTCGAGAGATAGACCTCTCGATACATGGGATTGAAACATCAAGTGGTCGAGACATCTTTTATGGTCTCGATAAACCGGCACTTCTCCAAGAGGCTGAATGTTAGTCAACATGTGCAGATAAAATACTCTAAGTTTGGAGAAGAAGAATATCATGGAGATAAAATATTGAAGAGGTGCTGAGTGGGAGGTTTCAAAATGGACGGAAGTGGATGACACGTCAGACCTCCACCACAAACGGTCAAGAAGTGCACCAATCCTGAAGTGGTCAGATTCCCCAAACAAGGAATGATGGGAACATAAAAAGAGTAACTTTATCCAAAAGAAGCAAGTGAAGCATGAACTCAAGAAAGTGGAATATGGAATATTCACTACAAAACAAAAGGCTCAAGTTACAAGACCACTACTCCATGAAAAATGCTGAAATTGTGCAAAGACCCATGTTCGGCGTGGGAGACCAATTTCAAACGGAATAGTTTTCCCTCCAACGGAACTATTCTTCTACTCTCATATATAAGGACGTAAAGACACAGAAGAAAAAGGGGTTGTGAAAGAGGTCAAGAGGTTAACAAGAGGTGTCTGATAAAAACGTTCCAGTGCAAAGTGCTTAACTTGGAATATCATCCTGATATTCAATACAGCGAGAGAACACATCTTAGTGTTCGAAGAGAGTTACAAAGCTAAACTGTCATACATCCAGAAGGTGACCAAAGCTGCTCTACATCAAAGTTGATTCAACGATAGCTTGTGGTCAGATTGGAGATTATTACATTCAACTGTGACTATCAACAACGTCTTGCTTTGGATTAAGCAAGGGAGGTGGAGTATCCTGGCTGCTGTCCGAGCGAAAGAAACCTGAGGCTTGACGCGGGCTTGGTGATCAAAGGTCAAGCGCTCGAGAGGTGGAGTAACTGGAAGCGGGGAGAAAAACCTGAGGAGAGGCGGAGTAACCTGGCTGCTGTCCGAGCGAAAGAAACCTGAGGCTTGACGCGGGCTTGGTGATCAAAGGTCAAGTGCTCGAGAGGTGGAGTAACTGGAAGCGGGGCGAAAAACCTGAGGCTTGAGGCGGGCTTGGTGATCAAAGCTCAAGCGCTCGTTATTGTACTAGAAAGGGAAGTTTTTAGTGCAATCCTTCCAGGGAGTTTCTGAAAGAAGAGTGGAAGTAGGCGGGTTGGCCGAACCACTTAAAAATCTCTCTTGCATTTACTTTCTGTTTTTATCTCTCGCTAACTTCTCGATTGCACTGCATATAATCACACCTCTCGAACTAACCCAAACTCGTGCTAACTAAAAGGGGATAACATTTCCGCTGCGCATAAAACTTTGTCTTCACCTCGTGAGGTATCGAACCTAAACATCCTAAGTTCAATACACACGAGAGGTCGAAAAGATTTGCAAAATCTTATACAAGTCTATTCACCCCCCCCCTCTAGACTTGTACCCCATCCCCTTGGGACCAACATAAGTATACCGAGTGTAGTCATCTACTACTACTAGAGTATACTTTCGACCACTTAAACTGACTGGGTTGATTGGACCGAACAAATCCACGTGTAATAAACTCAAGGGTCTAGAGTTCGTGTCACAAGATTTTGACTTGAACGAGGACTTGATTTGTTTTTTCCCTTTTGACAGGCTTCACAAATCTTATCCTTGTTGAAAGTCACATTTGGTAGTCCCTCTACCAAGGCTCCTCTAGCTAGCTTGTTAATGGCTTTAAAATTGAGATAATTAAGTTTAAACTCAAGTTATTTTTACCTTTAGCTACTAGGCATACATTCGGCCTTGCCGATTCTCATGTGACAACATACATGTTCTTTCTTCTCCTTGCTGAAAGAACTAGTTCTCCATTTTCTTCACTGATTACACAACATTTGTCTTTGGAGAATTCCACTTTGTAGCCCTTGTCGCAAAACTGACTTGTGCTTAGTAGATTGAATACTAATCCTTCGACATAAGATACATCCCTAATCATGAATTCGTTCTTGTTGATGTGTGCCAACACCCTTGGTTTGGGCACTAGACTTGCCTCCAAAAACTACTTTATGACCATTCATATCTCGGTAGTTGCTCAACCCAGATTTGTTTCCGGTCATGTGCCTTGAGCAACCTCTATCTACGTACCATATGGTCCTGCTTACCTGCCATCAAAGATTAAATAACCTTAGGTACCCATACCTAGGGGTGAACATAATTACCGAAAAACCGATAAAATCGATAACCGAACCGACCGATAATTTCGGTTATCGGTTATAAAGTTAAAAAACATTTCGGTTATTCGATTTTTCGGTTTTTATCTGTTATGAAGGTATAATAACCGCGGTCACCGAATAACCGACGCAATATATATATATATTATGTATACATACATACAGTACGCATGTGAAGGGAAGATTTATTATAATGTAAACTGTATGTGTAAATCTGTATATATACATGCATACAATAACTAACTAAAGTTACTGTACTTATGTATATATATACAGATTTACACACAACTAAATAACTAATATATTATAAAAATTAACTAATATATTATAATATATAAACATTAAATATAATATTAATTGTGGAGGTTCGGTTATTCGGTTACCGAAAAAACCGACCGAAACCGAAATAATCGGTTTTGGTCGGTTAGAGGGGTATGCTCGGTCGGTTTCGGTCAGTTATGAAGATTTAAAAAATGCCATCGGTTATTCGGTTATCGGTCGGTTATTAACCGTAACCGACCGATGCTCACCCCTACCCATACCTTCTTGGGTCCTGTTGGGATTAGCGGTAAGCTTAGGCAACCATGCGAACCTAGAGCTTGTTAAGCCCATTCTCGGTCCTCTATAGCCGTTAAATACTTGGTAATCATACGGGATGCTGTAAAAATTTTAGGACTTTTAAGGTGCATATACCTTTTGAAATTGAGGGTTTGGCATGTTGCTATGCACCTTAGAATAGAACGTTTGTCTATGTGTTTGATGCCGTTGAAATTACGCTTTTGTCATCGACTCATGAACTATAAACCAGTCCTCATCAGAAGGAAAGAGTCTTCCGGCAACTCTCATTGACCTTCTAGATTGTCTCTGAGGTTTAGCAAATCCATGATTAAATTGACCATTCGGGTAATGTCTTGGCTTACCATTAGGCTGACGATTGCGTAGCCTTTGTGAATGGTTTTGCCTCTTGTTATTGCTGGGTTTACCCTTCGATTGATTATTTCTCCTTGGTTGACAATTCGTGTAGTAACCATTCGGGTTACCATAACTAGGTCTATATTGATTCGTGTATTGATCACTCCTCGGGTTACCACTTCTCGAGGGTTCCACAAAACGTTGTACATCCTTTCCTTTCCTTTTGATTGGCTTGTTGTTTGTGGTGTCATTCTCTTTTCAACAACTATCATTGGCTTGGGTTGCACGGTCTGACCTTGAACGAACATAGACTTTAAACCTCCACTTGTAGAAGGGTCTGATGGTTTGGTCAGTAGGACTTGTGCTTGAGAGTTGGAATTGTAGCCAAGCCCAGCTCTATTCCCAGATGGCTTTTGATCATCTACCATTCAGTCTATTATTTTATACGAATTAGTAAATGTCGCTATGACCTTACGCAAATTTTGCTCTCGAACTTCTCTTGCTTTGCACTCTTCTTTGAGTAAGAGAATTTGCTTCTCGAACTGACCCATCGAGCTTAGCATCTCATTATTTTTTAGCACAATGCTCTTGAGATTTTCTCGATTGGCCAAAAGTCGAGCATTCTCTTCTTTCAGTTTAGAGTGAGTTTTAGAGTGAGTGTTCTTTACAACTTTGAAGTCCTTAATCAGTTTGAAAACTAAATCCATAGGATCTGCATTACAACTAGAATCAGAGTCACATTCAGTAGAGGAGTTTTGAGAGTTTACCTCCTCATCATTTGCCATGAAGCACATGTCCTCGTATGATTCTTCTTGACTGTAAAGGCAGATGAGTCCCTTCTCATATCCTGAGCTTTCGCTTTCTGAACTTGAACTGGAAGTGCATGACTCGATTACAGTCTTCTTAGTTGTCTCTTCAACAGCCAATGCCTTCCTTCTACGTTCATTCTTCTAGTGACCACCCGAGTGATTGGCGCTACGACCGCTAGTTTCTGCTGGTGCATTCCTCGTGACATTTTCATTGCCAAATCCTTTTGTTTGTTCCTGGTGCTTGCGGACCACTAGATAAGGGCATTCAGCCTTGAAGTAACCAGGCTTCCAGCAATTATAGCATAAGATCTAAGACTCTTCGGGTTCTTGAATCTTTGATTGATTCATCCTATCAGTATGTCTTCAGCTAGATGAACTTGGTGTGGCCGATTTGTCTTAAGATTAGTTCTTTCTCATGAACCTTTTAAACTTCCAAATAAACAAAGCAAATTATTCATTAGATAAAAATTCAGTAGGGTTAGAATTCGACCTTGATGATGTGGATGGCTGCTGATTTACAACTAGTGCCACGTTCCTTGTTTCTGGTTCTACTTCGTGTATGGATTCACGCTCAAACTCATATGCCTTCAAGTCGCTGAAAATCTATGTGGTGTGAGTGACTTTGAGATCTCGATCATCTCTCATGGCTATGACCTTCATTTCCCATGACTTGGGAAAGCCACGGAGAATCTTCAGATTGATCTCCTTTTGCGTTGGCTATTTGCCTAGGTTAGCTACCTCACTTAGTAGCTTCATGAATCTAATTTCCATGTTTGCGATGGATTCGATTGCTCCCATCTTGAAGTCCTCTAACTTCTTCATGGCAATGGTCAGCTTGTTTTCCTTTTCTTGCTCATCTCCTTCACCTATGAGCATGAGAGTCTCCCAGATCTCCTTTGCAGTCTTGCACTTCCTCACTCTTGGAAACAACGTCTCGTCAAGAGTCTTGTAGAAGATGTCTCGTGCAATGTTATCTAAATTGCTGCGAGTACGTTCTTCTACAACGAAGGAATGTTTGGGTTTGGGAACGAGTTTGGGTGCATCTGGTCCTTGTGTAGCTTGATTGGAATTGTCATCATGATTACGATGAGTCCGTCAGTGATAACATCGCACATCTCGTCATGAATGTGCCTGCATTCGGACTTTCCAATCGTCAAACTTCGACAAGTTAAACATAAGATGCCTAGAATGATGATAATGATCCATTTTGAAAAATGATCGTGCAAAGTAAAACAAGATTTTTTAATTTTGAAATTGAGATGTCCAGGCAGTACGCAAAAAGTGTTTACCGGTTAAGGAAACGTGCTCTAAAACCACCTGTTGGTCCCGAATAAATAGAGGAGTGAGTCTAGAAGGGGGACGGTGAATAGACTCATTAACGTTTTTGAAAATTTCTTTACGAACCAATACTCTTTCTCAAGAGGTATGAGTAATGATTCCGTTAGAGTGAGATTTGCAGCAGAATAAATGTAAACTTGGTTTCTTTTAGATTAACTTTGCACGTTTGAACGTTTACGTAAATGATGTTGTAGTTTCAATGGTGGTGGAAGGTAGGTGATAAAACGAGGAAGAAGTTCCCTGAGTGTCGAGTTCTCAAGGATGACAAATTGGAGTTGAATTACGTGTTGGCATTTAGGAAGTTAAGAGATAAGAGTTACATGAATGGCTAGAAAACAAAAGAATCATAAAGACAAGGAGAAGCAATGGTAAGCTAAGGTAAACAATGAAAAGGAACGGGGATTGGAAGTCTTAGCTAGCTCATGCGGTTGATCCTACTAAAGGGATTATAGACAATGTGATTCGGACTCAAACTAGGGAGCTCACGGCACCATCATCGAGTGGCATCACACTCAGACTCCTAAGTCCTCATTCGGTTGGGGCATTTCATCAAACACTTGGTCTACCACTCCTCCCAGACCTCATGTGGATCCGTTATCGCGCAATCCACACTTTCCCTAACTTTGCTACCTAATGTGGCCACAATTAGGCACAAATCAAGTCAATAATCAACCACACAAGACAATAGAACCCTAATTTATCATGTTTACAATCAATTGGAAGTGTTTCAACAAATCAACCACATTAACTAGGTTGGGCAACCAATCACCTAAACTAATCTATGCAATCATCATTCAAATCAAAAGAAGAAAACCTAAATCAATCTAGAGAAATGTAATTTGCAATAGGAAATGAAATTAAAATGAGATTAAAAGTAGAATTCACCTAGGAAATATGAATTACAATCTTCAAATCAACATTGATCTTCAATCCTTCAACAATTTGGAAATCTAAGTGCGTGTTTCTCTCTCTAAAATGCTCTCTAAGAATTGCAAATCTAAAAGTGTAAAACTCGCAAAATGATCCAACCTCCTGGAAATTTCTAACTAGCTTCCTTTAATAGCCTTCCCAAAATTGTCCTATTTAATTTTCCTTCCGCATGTCCTATCCATGTGCAGATCCACGCGTGGAGTGCCGCGTGGACAAACACTGGAATTATTCCACGTGTAATCCATGCGTGGAGACTGCGTGGACCAAAATTTGGCCTTTGTTGTCTTCTTCTAGGTTGTAGCCCTTGAAGTATTGGTTCCATAGCAACTTGCCTCACCTCAATTGGACACTCCTATCTTCGGTTATGCCCGTTTTACCGAGCTGTCGCCGAAATGCCCTACGAAATTTTAGCTTGTGCAATTTTTAGCAAACGCACCCTCAATTAGTCCTTAAACTTATATGCGATGAAATTGAGCTATTCTAGCAAATTGGTTATCTTTGGCACCTATCAAAGTTTCCACACTTTAGTTTTGCTTGTCCTCAAGTTATTCACAATCAAGCCCAAATCATTTAAGTGCCAAAGATAGCTATGTTACTCAATCAATTAACCAGTGTAGCAAATCTAGGGTGTAGCCAACCAGAGAGGGTGGGATTCCCCAAATTATCTACGAAGGATGGTAACCACATGCCATTCACTCTAAGAATATACAAACGAAGCAAAACCCCTATGGTCTCATTTGGACAATTCAACATACACACTCTTCACACAACCAAGCATGCAGTCTAAGTTAGATTTACCTCCAATTTTACAAAGGCATTCAAGCTGAGCCCCCTAGTGGGAACGATGTGCACACCTCAACCAACCAACCACCCTTTATGCCAAAGCCCTTAAGCATAAAACTAAATGAGGGTAGGGGCATGGACCGCTCACCGCCAATGGCTTGGGCGGGTCCCTCTTTCTTCTCAACCCCCTTGGTAACACCATCGGGCACTCGACTTCACATGGTGCCCTATGCTTTTTCGAAGATCGGTGCAATGGGTACCCGAATCCAAGCGGGGTGGCTCACCTCCTCTCTATTTTCTTATCTTCTAGGATAACATCGTTGGGACAACCGACTTCACGTAGAGCTCTACGCTTGTTCGAAGACAGTGCAATGGTTGCCCCAAATCCTAGCAAGACGGCTCACCTTAGATTTTGCCTCTAGGAGTGGCCAATTTTAGCCTTTTTTCCAAACTTTCTTCATTTCAACCCCTCATGCCTTTTACTTGGGAATCGGGATTTACTCACATTACTCACCATAGGCACACCTTTTGCCCCATGCCCTACTAAGATTAGTTCAATTCCGGGCTTCGCTTTCACTTATCTTTCTAAAATTAAGGGATGCACACTCCCACTTCGAGAGATCAATGACTAAGGTCCAAGCAAAATAAGAGGTAAACATCATGTAAGCATACAAGAATTTAAAGCTCATTTGGTCAAAGCAATTGCTTGGTAAAGAATGGGTACTTCCCAAGGATATTCAAAGAGAAAAACTTTTTATTTTTGGCACATGATTAACATTCTCCCTAGAAAATACGAACAATGGCACACTCTCCAAAGGTCAAATACACCCATAGGACAAAACCAATAAATCAATTAAGTAACAAACAATATAAGCACAAGGTGCATCTTTTCCACACTTTAAAACAAACATCGTCCTCGATGTTGCCTTGAGGACCAAGTGGAATAAAGGAGCACGACCATTTAAAATCAATCAAACCCTTTCCACACTTTAGAAGTGTTTCTGGGGTGTGTGGTATCAACAACATAGCATTTTGAGGTTGCAAAATAGCATGTGCTTATCAAGTGCGCAAGGAACGTGTTCAACAGCTCTAGAATTGAAAAACAGGGCATAAATATTAGAAGGGATAAGAGGTTACAACCAAGTGAGCATCCCTTCCTTTCCACACTTTAAGCTTCCAACATCTATTTAGCCTCCGTTCTCCACGCTACATGAAACAATGTTAGTGCAAGAAGACAAGCAATTGAAGTGCAATGGCGTGGTGGAACTCCTTTTATTCTCAATGAAATCATCAAAGCATAAATTCTAAAACAAGGTAAGTAACTAAAACAAAAGCAACAAGAAAGATATGAAAAACAATATAAGAGATGATTCTTGGCACGACCAAACCTTGGAGATTCCTAAAAATTGGAAGAACAAGAGCACAATGCACAACAATTTGTCAGGACCTGTCCACGTGGGCTCCACGCATGGAGGGCCACGTGGATCCGCACTGGAAAGGTTCCACATGGGCTCCACACGTGAGGGTCACGTGGAACAGCAGTGCTGAAACTTTTCTCCGTCTCCCAGCTTTTGCCTTCCACTTTTGGTCAATTTCGGCTCAAATTTTTCATGGCATAACACCAAGATCACCTGCAATGTTAGCTCAAAAGAAACCAAAGCAAAAACATAACAACAAGCTAACAAAACACAAAAGAAACAATGAAAAATATGCATAGGATAGACTTAGGGTGCCTCCCAAGAAGCGCCACGTTTAACGTCTTTGGCTAGACACGGTGTGTGCTATCCTTCGAAGCACACCTATTTCGAGACCTTACCAAGCGTCCCATGAACCTTTGTTTCAAGGTATGCCCCAAGATGGGGGGGCATCCTTGAATTCCCAACCAAATAAAGGAAGAACAATTTGCATAGTTGGATGAATTTTAGCCTCACACACCATCCTCAACCCCTCTAGGATGGTGTGAACTTCCCTTATCTCCTTTGTGTCTTCTCCACCCTCAAGGATCTTTTCATTTTTAGCATAGGGTTGATACCATATCTCCTCATTCCCATTTTCATTTTCAAATTCGGTAACATCACCCCGCTCAACTCTCTCAATTATGTCGAAAGTGAAAATCCCTTCTTTTTCCACTATCTCCTCTTCATACTCCCTCATATCATCCTCCCACTCAACTATACTCAAAAACTCACCCTCATCCTCACAAGAATAAAATGAAGTAGTATCCCCCTCACTCATCAACTCATTGTCAAAAAAGTCTAAGGATTCATCTTCCCAAAAATTGAAACAAACATAATCATCATCAAACAAGAGAGAATCCTCATAATTGTCAATCAATGCATCACAAGTTTTTACGGAATCATCCTCCCAAAAATTAAAGCAAGCATAATCATCATTAAACATAAGGGAGTCCTCCTCACAACCCTCACAAGTATTCATCAAATCATCATCACAAACTTCTATAGAATCATCCTCCCGAAAATAGAAACAAGTATTATTTTGCTCATCAAGAATACCATCATAAACCATATGGGAGTCATCGACAAAAGTGTCAAAAATACTACTATAAAAAATACTACTATTAAGAATTGTACCGTTTGGATCTTCATCCTCCCACACTACCTCAATGTCATCCTCGCTTTTGCTTTCAATCTCCCTTTTTTTGTTGGTTTTCTAACTCGAAAATTGGAACTTCTTCAAGCACCGGGGTGTCATATAGCATCAGGGTCTTTACTCCCATGATTTCCTTTCTCAACCTCTCTTCTTCACCCTCAACAATGTCACAATCCACCACACCCTCCTCAAATGACGGGGGATCTTCTATAAATGGGATGTTAGCTCTTGATGAAATCTTCTTAAAGATCTCCTCCATCATAGACAACACCTTGGTTTCAACTTCTTTCAATGGTAAGCCTTTCTCCCAGAGGGCAGCAAGATATTCCTTCATTTCACTCTTAATTTCGGCCCTTAAATTGGTTGTGTCCTCCTTGGCCAACTTGATGAATTCTTTCATTTTCTCTCTTAAGATCTCAATCTCGTCCTTGGGCGGTGGGAGGTAATCACAAGGTGGTCTTTCACAAGGATTGGAGGTAGTAGAATAGGGAATGTGAGGTGGTGTTTCATAGAAATGTGTAGCATTATTTCCTTCATGAAATTGTGGTGGATGTGGATAATAAGTGTTTGGGTGCTAGGTGAGATATGGATATGACTCATGGGTATAGCATGGATGAGGGTTATCACAAGGTGGAGGTTCATCTTTTGAAGGAGTGATGGCTTTTCGTTCTAGTTCATGACTTGGATCAATCATTTTCATCATCCGGATAAGCTTGTTATCAACACTTTTGAATAAATGATTGAAGCTCAACGAGTCCTCTTTATAAATGGGGAATTGTAGAGGGGGTTCTTTTTGATAAGGTGGAGGTGGGTGTGCATATGAAGATGGATAAGGATATGGAGGTGGGTAGTGATATGGTGGTAGAGGATAAGCATAGGTAGAATGGGGGTAGTAGGGATATGGTTGAGGTGGAGTATAGTTCTAAGGATTTCCCTCATGGTGTGGGTAACCATGGGGATACATATAAGCACTCATTAGCAAGCTTTCAAATGATTTTCAACAAAAATTTCCTGCACAAAGCTTAACCAAACAATAATTCTTTGCAACTAAAAGTAGTTGCAAGTGAGCAACAAGATATTCAAGACAATTAAGCTCACTTCTTCAATCAACCAACAAAAATAAGAAAACAAATTAAGCAAAAACAAAACGCAATTCAAGAACTCTTAACAATCAACTTCCTAAATGTCAAACACAATTCAAAAACCGTTTGCCATCCCCGGCAACGACGCTATTTTGATGTTGTAGTTTTAGTGGTGGTGGAAGGTAGGTGATAAAACGAGGAAGAAGTTCCCCGAGTGTCGTGTTCTCAAGGATAAAAAATTGGAGTTGAATTATGTGTTGGCATTTAGGAGGTTAAGAAATAAGAGTTACATGAATGGCTAGAAAACAAAACAATCATAAAGACAAGGAGAAGCAATGGTAAGCTAAGGGAAACAATGAAAAGGAACGAGGATTGGAAGTCTTAGCTAGCTCATGCGGTTGATCCTACTAAGGGGATTATAGACAATGTGATTCAGACTCAAACTAGGGAGCACGACACCATCACCGAGTACACTCGGACTCTGAAGTCCTCATTCGGTTGGGGCATTTCATCAAACACTTGGTCTACCACTCCTCCCAGACCTCATCCTCTCAGATTAAGGGCGGGGATGTGGTTGATTCGGACTCGTGTGGATCCGCTATCGAGCAATCCACACTTTCCCTAACTTTGCTACCTAATGTGGCCACAATTAGGCATAAATCAAGTCAATCATCAACCAAACAAGACAATAGAACCCTAATTCATCGTCTCTACAATCAATTGGAAGTGTTTCAACAAATCAACCACATTAACTAGGTTGGGCAACCAATCGCCTAAACTAATCTATGCAATCATCATTCAAATCAAAAGAAGAAAACCTAAATCAATCTAGAGAAATGTAATTTGCAATAGGAAATGAAATTAAAATGAGATTAAAAGTAGAATTCACATAGGAAATATGAATTACAATCTTCAAATCAACATTGATCTTCAATCCTTCAACAATTTGGAAATCTAAGTGTTTCTCTCTCTAAAATGCTCTCTAAGAATTGCAAATCTAAAAGTGTAAAACTCTCAAAATGATCTAACCTCCTGGAAATTTCTAACTAGCTTCCTTAAATAGCCTTCCCAAAATTGCCCTCTTTAATTTTCCTTCCGCATGTCCTGTCCATGTGTAGATCCACGCGTGGAGTGCCGCGTGGACACACATTTGAATTATTCCACGTGTAATCCACGCGTGGAGGCTGCGTCGACCCAAAATTGGCCTTTGTTGTCTGCTTCTAGGTTGTAGCCCTTGAAGTTATGGTTCCATAGCAACTTGCCTCACCTCAATTGGACAATCCTAGCTCCGGTTATGCCCGTTTTACCGAGCTGTCACCAGAATGCCCTACGAAATTTCAGCTTGTGCATTTTTTAGCAAACGCACCCTCAATTAGTTCTTAAACCTATATGCGATGAAAATGAGCTATTCTAGCAAGTTTTAGGCCTAAAGGACTTCAATTGTAGCATATTATACTCCTAATTACCCCTCAAAACTTGGCTATCTTTAGCACTTATCAGTAAAAATTAAAGCTTGGGTAATAGAATGAGATGCAAGCAATAAGTAATGCAAGTAAGTAAAGAGAGAGAGTGTGTGTGTGTTTATAGTGGTTTGGCTGTAAAGAAGCCTACTCCACTCTTCTTCACGACCCGTGAAGGATTGCACTAATCACTCCGTTAGTACAATATCACCATCAAGTCTGCCTCCTTGATCACAAAGCTTGACAGCAAACTTGCACCACAGGTTTTTCAACTCCTCGAGTTTACTCCGTCTCTTTCTACTTTTCTAAGTAGAGAGTGTTGTTTGAAGAAAGGGTTTCTTCTTTTCTCCAACTGAAATCTTGGCGTGGATGAATTTAATATGATCGTTGAAGCGGCTCAAGATTTCTTTGAGTTCTAGATGTGAACTTTGTAGCTTAATATCTCTTCTCAATCACTGGTAGCTTGTTACTCGTAAACTTAAACTTTTTCGAAAGCTTGTATGTTCTTAGAATGACCAGGACCTCCTTCTGAAAGGGAATGGGGGGTATTTATAGGTGAGGAATTTTGTCCCATTGGAGAGAAGACAGAATTTCAAACCACCTTTACTAGTGAGTAATAACCGTTGGGTATTGAGCCCATGTGGGTGTTAGTACTTTCTAGTCATTTTATCCTTAACTCATGCAGACTTTTTGTCCTATAGTTCAGCACAAAAGGACATGACATTTAATGAAATTTGACTTTGGGATTTGTTCCTAGGACTCGGTTAGTCCAATACAAAACATCCCACACTCAAGGCTGTAAACAAAGAATCGCTCAAAGAATGTTCTGGCTTGTCCAATCGAATCGTGTAACAACTCATGCCTTTGAAGCTCAACCACGAATGTTTGACTTTATCATTTGTCCCATAACTCCTCGAATGATCGTTCTTTATCATTCGGCCTTCATAAACTCAAGAGGTAGACCCTTCCATGGTTCGGTCTCTTAGCAACCTCTTGGCCTTGTCTTCTCATCTTCAGGTCTTCAAGTCTTATAACTCGTCCATGATGCTAAAAAGTTGAGAATTATCAACGCGGGTTAAGTGAGGTAAGTATTAGTTGCTGTCTGCAAGTACATGCTGGCTTCTCTTCTAATTAACGATTCGTTCGACTTAACAGCTTGACCCGACAAACGAATTGAGGGGTCTAAACTCCTATGTTTGGTATCATCAAAATGTAAGTACAAAGGGTTTCTAGCACTATATGTCCCTAAACATAAACGGTAATGTTTATAAATACTAAATTAAATGTACATAATGTGTATTTCTAGTTATTCAGTCTATAGTAAGTTCATAATATTCCGCCTATATTTTCATAAACATTATATTGTAGACGCATCATGTTTAATAACATTCATCATGTACTGCATTCATAATATTTGTTGCAAAGTGCCTAAATTTCATTACAAATCACGATTTGCAACTGAATTTACAATGCAATGCATTCCATTGGTAAAACGCTCGTTGTAACTCAATTGCAACGAAATTCTAGTTTAGTTGCAAACTTTGCAATGGTCTTTTCCGTTGCAAATTTTGCAACTGATTAAGTTCTATTGCAATGTATGCAACAATTTTTAATCACTAATATAGTAATATTAACACTCATGCCACAAGTTAAAAAAAAAACAAAATTTTACAACAAACAAACCCTAACGAAAGTATAATGCACTACAACTAACAACATAATGCACCAAAACTACAACAGCGATGCATTGACACAATAACACCAATACACAAATACGGCATCTACAAGCCGCAGCCACCACCGCAACAAACAATCACTTCCACACTACCTTACAACATTTGCCACCGCAATACACTACTACACCAATGCAACTGCCCCACCGTATCAACATATAACCCCTATTGAGTGTTGTCGAAACCGGTGCTGTTGAAAGTCACAGGCATAGACAACGGTTGTCTTTAATAGAAGTGTTGCGTCAAAGATAACGATTTTGTCCAAAACTGTTGTCTTTTACACAAAAGAACACACTTTTGTCAAAAACTGTTGTCTTTTTTTTATTGTCATCTATGTGCATTTTTCTTGTAGTGATGGTATTCATGAAACTTGTATCCCTTTAAGTTTTTTTCCAATGGCGTAAGAATCACCTGATTTGGACATTCATATGTTGAGATATGGTCGAAATACTGAGCAATAAACAAGTTGTGCGAGAATCGCAATGCCTTAATATTTTGCTCCACTTTTGCCTTGGCTTGTCATTGTGATCAAAGCCATTGAAGACACCACTCTTTCGTTCTCTAAGAGGTGTTGCATCCATCTCCTTAGCTTCATATTGACTCCCATTAACTTGAGATTCATTCAAAATGCCTTGAAAATAAACAATTGTCTTCAAATAAACAATTTATGCATCAAAAGATATAAACATATGAATTAAGACACATTTTGCATAAAATCATATTATTTTCACTCAAAATAGGTCTATATATGGGGTAAAAATTGACATGAATGCTCATCAGTCGCCATGCCTCGTTTACCCCCGTCTTCATAGCCTTGGGCCGCTATGCCTCCTTTGTCCCCATTACCTAGGGCTACAATGCCTCATTTATCCCCAATTGTCTTAGGCTACCATGTCTCCTTCATTGCCTATTGCCTTAGGCCACAGTGCCTTCTTCACGCCCCCTCCCCATTGCCTTGAGCCTCTATGCCTCCTTCACCCCCCATTGCCTTAGGTCGCTATGCCTCTTTCACCTCCCCATCCCTTGAGACACAATGTCTCCTTCACCCCCTTGCCTTGGGGTGTCATGCATCTTTCGCCCCCCATTACCTTGGGCCGCCATGTCTCCTTCACCCCCCATTGCCTTAGGGTGCCATGCCTCCTTCATCTCCCCATTGCCTTTAGCCACAATGTCTCCTTCACCCCCTTGCCATGGGCCATTATGCCTCCTTCGCCCCCATTACCTTGGGCCGCCATGCCTCCTTCACCCCCTCCCTTTCCTTGGGTCATCATGTCCTCTTCACCCCCTAGGGGTGTCAATGCGAGTTGGCCCGCCCCATTAGACCCTTTCATCCCGAGTTGTAATTTTTATGGGTTTTTGTAGGCTATCTCGTGAAGTCTACAGTTTAGAATTTTTCAACCCTAGCTTGCCTCATGCGGTTTAGCCCTCGGGCCAACTTGAAAATTTTCAAAAAAAAAATTATAGTTTTATTCTATATTCTAATAATTCAAGCTAAATAATATTAATTTTTTTATTTAGAAATTAAAAATTTTTAATTTTTAATGTTTAGTGTTATTCTTTATATATATATATATATATATATATATATATATATATATATATATAACATAGCCCATCAACCCGCGCGGGCCAAGTCTACGAGGCCCGTATTTTTGTTGGTCAAACATTTTTGGCCTTTGTTGGGAATGGCCTGCAGGTTGCAACCCACTTTGACACCTCTATTTTACCCCCCCCCCCTACTTTTGGGCTGACAAGCCTCCTTCCCTTTCCCAACCTCTACTAGACTCGATTGTTATGCCATGGAACTCTATGTTCACAATTTTAGAACTTTATGTTCACAATTACAGGACTCTATATTCACAATTTCATAACTCTATATTCATAATTTAATAACTCTATATTCGTAACTCTATATTCAATACAGCACAATTTTTGAATCTATATAACAAAATTGTAAATATAGTGTTCAAAAATTGTGATTATTGAGTAATGTAATTTTGTATATTGAGATCTAAAATTGTGAATATAGAGTTTTAAAATTGTTAACATAGATCCGGTTCCACTTTGTAAGGTGGACCAAGGTCCATATCATAATTTGCCTTCTAGACTTGTTCACAAACCACACATGACCATCACCACCAAATGCCACATGAATTTCTGTTCTATTAGTAATATTACACGGTGATTATAATAGTGTTCAATTCGACACTATATTTTAAAAATTGCTATTGTTTTTTTTTAAGGGAAAGAAACCAATTCATTAATAATCAATCAAATGCGAGATACAAATCGGAGGCACAGACACCCACGACCCTAGACTAGACAAAGAACCAGTTGCCCGTGCTAACACATGAGCTACGTGATTCGCTGACCTCATGACATGGTGAACAGACACGTTCCCAATGTCAGAAGAAATGGACCGACATTGCATTACAATCAAACCAACACAAGAGAGATCTAAAGAAGTAGCGTTAAAACTATAACAAAAACTTAGACAATCAAACTCAAGCAACAAATTATTAAATCCACGAGCCTTTAACCATGCTAGTGCCTCTTTAACCGCCATTGATTCAGCCAAGAAAGGATCTCTACCACACTCCAACCGAGCACCATAGGCAGCAACAAATTTACCTTCATGGTTCCGAACAACAGCACCAAATCCGGCCCCATCATAAAAAATAGCTGCATCAACATTGCATTTAAGCTTATTGATTGGCAGAAGAATCCATGAACCACTATTTGTATCAATGACAGTAGATGTAGATGTTTTAGAGTATGTATCAAACCAAAGTGAACTCACCACTTCAACTTGTCGTCGCACAGCAAAAGGCAACGGCGCAATGTCTTTCCAGACCAAATCATTCCAGCAAGCCCAAATTGACCACATATGCGCTACCATCTGCACCGTAACCAGCGTCACAGGCTTTCGCAACTCACGGTTAATAATTTTTGTTAACGAGCCATTGTTCATAACATCAAAAACACCTCAAACATGGTTCACTACTGCACAATCACAAAAAATATGCTCCATCGTCTCCAATTCCTCTGGATAGAACAGACAGCCACCACCCGCCCAAACATGCCTCTTCTTTAATATTTCGCGAACAGGAAGAACATGGCGCATACACCTCCAGAGGAAATTCTTCACTTTAGGCGGAACTGGCAAAGACCATAAATTCTTCCTCTCGATAAAATGCAACTGTGGGTCAAGATGGAGGGAAGAGGCCGTCAGTAGCTTATAACCATGCCGCACTGAATACATACCCCGGATGTTGCCTTTCCATCTCCATGTATCTTTAATCTGCGGGGAAATAGGGGTGGATAGAATTTGATGAATATCACTGTCTAGGAACAAATCATTAAAAACCTCTAAGTCACACTCACCTAATTCATTTAACAGACCACTCACTGGTGCGACTCTTAGCTCTTCAATGATAGGAGTATACAGTGCAGAGTTCGTGGAATCAGCAAGCCAAGGCAATCCCCATATTTTAGTATCAGCCCCATCACCTACCCTTCGGACCACACCTTCACTAAGCAGAGGGTTCCCTGCAATAATGCTTCGCCATATGTAGCTCAAATTATTACCGAGCAGGCTGCTCATAAAATCAGATGATGGATAGTAACGTGCCTTGAGAAGTTTGCCCACAAGCGAGTCCGGATATATCAACAAGCGCCATCCTTGCTTAGCCAAAAGGGCTAAGTTAAATTCATGCAGTCGTTTAAAGCCTAGGCCTCCATAACTCTTCGGCAGACACAGTCGAGCCCAACTCAACCATGAAATTCCCTTGTGATTCGCACCACCACTCTCCCACCAGAATCGGTTTGATAAGCTTAATTTCTAGGCATTTTTAGAGTAATTTTAGTAAGTGATTTGCATAAATAAATTAAGTTTTAGTGTTGATCTTATTATAAATATTATATTTATTTATAAGTTACTAGTTTAGATTGGTTTTAATAAATATTAGGCTAATGTTGCAATTTTTATTAATATAAATAAGAATTTCATTTCAACTATAGGATTACATTTATTTGGTAGTTTTATATATTTAATTTTAGACAAGTGTTTTAATAATTATGTTTAATTAAGTTGTGTCATTAGGTTATAATTGCCTTTACTTTAACTAGTTTATTTCATTTGATTTGGTCTTTGATGGACTTGCACAGCACTGCAACAAAAGAGAAGAAAGGAAATAATTTGTTGTTTCCCTTGGGTTCACTAGAACTAACGAAAGAAAAGGAAAAAAAAAAGAAAAAGGGAATTAACTTGGAGGGTATTGCGCAACAGAGAAAGGAAAAAAGGGGTTAAAAGGTTTTGGGTGTTCACTGGAATGGAAAAAAAAAAAGGGAAAGGACGAAGAGGAGAAAACAAAAAAGAAAAACCAATTTCAATTTGTATTTGTTTTGGTACGGCGGAAGGAGAGACGAGACAACACTGGAAAAAAAAAAAAAAAAAAAAAACCCNAAAAAAAAAAAAAAAAAAAAAACCCTGGGAGCAGCTACTATCGACGGCCCGTCGGGCGAAAATTCCAGCGAGGACGAGGAGGAATCCGAGACTTCATTGCAGGAGATCTCCGGGCATAGATCGCCACTCTCATCTCTTTAGGCTTGAATCACTTTCTTCCGTCTCTGTTTTATTCTTGTTCCTTGTTAGATTAAATTTTCAGATTAATATGTTCTTTTGATATGCTAAATTTCTTGAGTAGCTTATGCAATTAATTATGATTATTGGCTAGAACTTTGAATTAGGGATTTGGACTAGCCTTAGATTAGATTAATTGAGTATTCTTCATGTGCTGATTCTTCTAATTTCGATTGAATAATTGAATTTTGATTATATTTATCTTATGTATTTTAGTTTTGAATTGTGTGATTGGCCATTGCATATTTCTATTATTAAGGTTTATAAGAAGAACTGACAGGTGAATTATGAACCTAGACCTCGTAAGATAAACACAATTGACCTAAACTAGACATAGCTTTAGGTATTTGTGGTGAGTTTTAGTTGTTGATTAATGGGTTCAATTAATGTTGGTGAAATATCGACGGATAATCACAGTTAATTGGATACAACTTAGTAGCTCGACGGAGTATTAGGATATAAATGGAGCAATCATCACTATAATCAAACGAATCAGTACTTAGGATGATTAGTTATTTATCTAATAGGTGAACCCAAATCCCTAGTCTTTTCTCAATTAGAAGTTTTCTTAATTTTAAACTCATAAATATTCTTTTTATTACGTGAATTTCTTTTATTTGCGTTTTGCTCTTATCAACAAAATTGGTGATTCAAAACAACAGTTAATTGTGTTCTTCGTGGGATCGACCCTGGAATACTCCAGGAATTTATACTGTGATTGACTCTGTGGAGTTTGTGCGCTTGTAGAAAATATCAATCAAGTTTTTGGCGCCGTTGCCGGGGAACACTTATTTAATTTTTTTCTTAACTTTTTCTGTTATTTTAATTTTGTAGCTAGGTTCATTATCATTTTATTTTTATTTTTCTTTCTTTATTTCTTTATTTTGTTTTTATTATTTTTATGATCTTGAGGCGATCAATAAGGCATAAAAATGCTGAATTATTTCCGATTGATCTTGAAATTGAGCATACTTGTAGGAAAAACAGGGTACGAAGGCGGCTTGAAATGGCTGAAAACAATAGAGCAGGTTAACAGGATGAACGCATACCACCAATAATTCCACCTCCACAGAATCAAGTAGTTCAACCACGTCTTCGAGACATCCAAAGACCGGTAATAGCTGTTAACCCTTCTTGCATTCAATTATCTGATACAGCTAGGAATTATGAACTCAAGAGGTTCCATATGAATTTGCTCCCTATATTTAATGGTTTGGGAAGTGAGGATGCTTTGGGTTTCATGCGAGAGCTCTTTAGTACGGTACAAACTTTACCTTTGAATAATTTATCGGAAGAAGAGCTCAGAATGAAATGTTTTCCATATTGCATGAGGGGTGATGCTAGGTAGCGGTTGTTAAATTTACCAGAGGGTTCTTTAAGAACTTGGGATGATGCTTACAATGCTTTCATGTTTAAATATTATTCATCTCAAAAGACAATGGACTATAGGAGTCGGATATGCACTTTCACTCAAAGAGAGGGGGAATTATTTCATGAAGCATGGGATCGTTTCAACTTGCTTTTGAACCAATGTCCACACCATCAATTCCCTTTGTTATTGTTGGCACAATTCTTTTATGATGGTTTAAATCCTAATTGTCAGCCTCTTGTAGATACTGCTGCAGGTGGATACATAGGTGATATAAATAGTGATGAGTTACAAGCTATCTTTGAGAGTCTAGCTAATAATTCTAGATAAAAAGCAGTGAGAGGTCGAAGAGCCGCTGTGCATGAAATTAGCACACAGTCTGAGTTGACAACACAAGTGGCTAAATTGACTAAACAGATTAACTTGTTGATGACTCGCGATAGTTCGAATAGAGAATTTTGTGCTTATTGCAATACATATGGTCATAATTCTTCTGTTTGTATGAATGCAGAGTCATCGCAACGATCTTATGAAGAGGCAAATTACATGGGATCTAATATGGGGAGTCAACCACCAAGAAATGATCCATTTTCCCATACATATAATCCAGGTTGGCGGAATCACCCTAACTTCTCATGGAGAGATCAAGGTAATGCAAGGCCAATGGGACCACCTGGATTTCAACAACAAGGGCCATCAGGATTTTAGCATCAGCAATACAGACCCTTCTAGCAACCACCTGCACCACAACAACCTCAACTTCCTGCACAGGAAAAGAAGCCTCAACTAGAGGAGATGTTCATGCAATACATGGCTAGCCAAGATACTATGATGAAGAATCTAGATGCAAAGATTGATAAGGTTGCTCAGTCCAGCCAAGCATCCATTCATAATTTAGAGGTGCAAGTAGGTCAGTTAGCTAAATTGGTTACAGAAAAAGATCGAGGTAAGTTTCCTAGTGCCACTGAAATAAACCCTAGGGAAGGAGCTATGGCTGTCACCTTGAGAAGTGGTAAGATGTTGAATGAAGTTTTGAAGGAAAAAGAACCATTGACGGTTGAAAAAGAGAGTGATAAAGAAGGAGAACAATTGCCTAAAGAGAGTTCTAGTGATCAAAACCTCAATTCCTCTACAGTAAAACCTTATGTACCCCCCATTCCATATCCACAAAGGTTACAGAAGAGGAACTAGGACAATAACTTTAAAAGATTTTTGGAGGTTTTTAAAAAATTGCAAATTAATATTCCTTTTGCAGAAGCACTTGCCAATATGCCATCTTATGCCAAGTATATTAAGGAAATTGTGTCTAATAAAAAGAAACTAGAAGAGTTTGCTACTGTGCATCTAAATGAGGAGTGTAGTGCTATTTTACAAAGCAAATTACCTCCTAAGCTAATGGATCCAGGAAGTTTTTCTATTCCTTGCACTATTGGTAATACAAGTGTTGATAAATGCTTATGTGATTTAGGTGCCAGTATAAACCTTATGCCTTTAACTCTTTTCAGGAAGTTGGGAATAGCTGAAATGAAGCCAACAACAATCTCTCTTCAGCTTGCTGATAGATCAGTTAAGTCCCGCGGGGAGTAGTGGAGGATATCTTGGTAAAAGTAGGTAAATTCTACTTTCCTGCTGATTTTTTGATTTTGGACATGGGTAATGATACAGATACATCCCTTATACTTGGTAGGCCATTTTTGTTAACAGGAGGAGTAATAATAGATATGCCTTTAGGGAAATTGATTTTTAGAGTAGGAACAGAAAAAGAAGAATTATCTATCTCTAAAGTTGTTAAGTTTCCATCTTTTGATGAATCATGTCTTTTTGTTGATGCTATTGAGAAACTTTCAAAAGAAACATTTGTTAAGCATTCATTTAGTGAGCCATTAGAAGCATGTATTGCACTTAGTATAAAAATGGAAAAGGAAGAATGAGATTAGAAGGTCAGGGTTATTTGCCTACACATCTTAGTAGAAAATATGAAGATTTAGGTAGGGGAAACCCTTTTCCACTCCCTTCTAATGAAACACCACCTCAACTTGAACTTAAACCACTTCCATCACATCTGAAATACGTTTTTTTGGGTGTAAATGATACTTTTCCTGTGATTATTTATGCTGATTTGCTCCCTGCAGAAGAAAAAAAGTTGATGAGAATATTGAGGCAATTTAAGATTGCCTTAGGGTGGTCTATTGTTGATATTAAGGGGATTAGTCCCTCAGTTTGTATGCACAGGATATTGATGGAAGAAGATTATACCCCGAGTGTGGAAAGTCAAAGGCGCCTTAATCCTAACATGAAAGAAGTGGTACGTGCTGAAATTCAAAAGCTTCTTGATGCAGGTATTATCTATCCCATTTCTGATAGTGCATGGGTTAGCCCTGTGCAAGTTGTTCCTAAAAAGGGTGGTATCACTGTTGTTAAAAATGATAAAGATGAGCTGATTCCTACTAGAACTGTCACAGGTTGGAGAGTATGTATAGATTATAGGAAGCTAAATGCAGTTACTCGTAAAAACCATTTCCCTTTACCCTTTGTTGACCAGATGTTAGAACGGTTAGCTGGCTATGCATACTATTGTTTTTTAGATGGCTATTCAGGTTATTTTCAAATCCCCATTGCCCCTGAGGACCAGGAAAAAACTACGTTTATTTGTCCATATGGTACTTTTGCATATAGAAGGATGCCATTTAGTTTATGCAATGTACCTGCTACATTTTAGCGATGTATGATGGCAATCTTTTCTGATATGGTTGAGGACATTATTGAGATTTTTATGGATGATTTTTCAGTAGTTGGTTCTTCTTTTGATACTTGTTTAGCTAACTTGCAGCGTGTTTTGCAGCGTTGTGAAGAGACAAATCTTGTGCTTAATTGGGAAAAATGTCATTTTATGGTACCTGAAGGTATTGTGTTAGGTCATAAAGTTTCGGTTAAAGGGATAGAGGTAGACCGTGCTAAAGTTGAGGTTATTGAAAAGTTACCTCCCCCTTCTTCGGTAAGAGCTATTAGAAGTTTTCTAGGTCATGCTGGTTTTTATAGGAGATTCATTAAAGACTTTGCTAAGATTGCCAAACCTCTTTGTAATTTGTTGGTTAAAGATGCCCCTTTTGTGTTTGATGATGCATGTTCAAAGGCTTTCAATAGTCTTAAACAAGCTTTAATTTCAGCCCCTATTATGGTTGCACCTGATTGGAATTTACCTTTTGAACTTATGTGTGATGCGAGTGATTTTGCTTTAGGTGCTGTTTTAGGACAAAGAAGAAATAAAAAGTTGCATGTGATTTGTTATGCAAGTAAAGTATTAAATGATGCTGAAAATAATTATGCAACTACTGAAAAAGAATTTTTAGCCATTGTTTTTGCTCTTGACAAATTTCGCTCTTATCTTGTTGGATCAAAGGTAATTGTCTACACAGACCATTCAGCCATTAAATATTTGTTTCTTAAAAAAGATTCTAAACCTAGATTAATCCGTTGGGTTTTGTTATTGAAAGAATTTGACTTAGAAATTAGAGATAAGAAAGGAACTGAAAACTTGGTGGCTGATCACTTGTCAAGGTTAGAGCATATGAAAAAATCTGATGTTCAGGAGTCCATAAATGATGAGTTCCCTGATGAGAGACTATGGTTCATTAAAGATAATGTTGTACCTTGGTTTGCTGATTTTGTTAACTTCTTGGTTGCTAACATTGTTCCACATGATTTTAATACTTACCAGAGAAAGAAGTTCTTTTCAGAAATCAAGCACTATTTTTGGGATGAACCACTGCTTTTTAGGAGATGTGCTGATGCGATTGTCAGGCGATGTGTACCTGAAGAGGAGATGGTCCAAATACTTCATCATTGTCACTCTTCTCCATATGGTGGACATCACGGAAGTAACAAAACTGATGCCAAAGTCTTACAAAGTGGTTTTTATTGGCCAACTTTATTCAAAGATGCGCAGAGCTATGTCATGGCATGCGATAGATGCCAACGTACAGGTACAATTGGGAGGAGACATGGAATGCCTCAACATGGAATCTTTGAGGTAGAACTTTTTTATGTTTAGGGTTTAGATTTTATGGGACCTTTTCCACCTTCTCATGGTAAGTCCTATATCTTGGTAGCTGTTGATTATGTCTCCAAATGGGTTGAGGCAATTGCATTGCCTAATAACACCGCTAGTAGTGTAGTTAAATTTGTTAAATATCTTTTCTCACACTATGGTGTTCCTAGAGCTTTTATATGTGATAATGGAGTGCATTTTAAGAACTCTCAATTTAAAGCTTTGTTGTTTAAATACGGTTGTCATCTCAAGCACGGGACCACATACCATCCTCAATCAAGTGGTCAAGTAGAGGTTTCTAACCGTGAACTTAAAAGAATCTTGGAAAAAACAGTAACTTCATCTAGGAGGGATTGGTCTGTGAAATTACTTGATGCATTATGGGCATATAGAACAGCTTATAAGACACCCTTAGGGATGTCACCTTATAGGCTAGTTTATGGTAAATCGTGTCATCTTCCTGTTGAATTAGAACATCGTTCTTATTGGGCAGTTAAAACTTTAAATTTTGATTTGAAAGCTGCAGGTGAGAGACGATTACTACAGCTGCATGAGTTAGATGAGATACGTCGTGAATCTTATGAGAATGCACGCATTTATAAGGAACGAACCAAGGCTTGGCATGATAAAAGAATCTTGAGAAGAGAGTTTGAAGTTGGGCAAAAAGTTTTATTATTTAACTCACGGTTTAAACTTTTTCCAGGGAAATTGAAGTCTAGATGGTCAGGTCCTTTTGTGATCACTAAAGTTCATCCATATGGGGCCATAGAGATTGAGGGAGATGAGAAGAGACCGTTCATAGTCAATGGACAACGACTCAAGCATTACAAAGAAGGGGAAACTGTGGCTTGTCTTGACACGATCACTCTCAACTCCATTTGACAACTAACAGGGGAGTTTCCTATTTACTGCATTTTCTCGTTCCTGTTTTCTATTTAACATTGAGGACAATGTTGAGTTTGAGTATGGGGAAGGGAAAGTTTAGGGGATGTTTTCTGCAGCAAATTATTTAAAAAAAAATTCTCTGCATTTTTTCTTTATTTTTTTGCATTTTTTCTGTGATAAGTTTATGCACTTTTCTACATCTTTTGAGATTTTCAGCATATTTTTAGCATCATTTTCTTCATTTTTCTACAAGTTTTCAGCAAAATAAAGTTAAAAAAAAAAAAAGTCCATCTAATGACTATGTTGATTGGGAGATAAGTTCTAGTGTCCTGGGGATGCATAATATCAATGAATGTGTTTGGCTATATGTATGCTTGCATAGAGTTGGTAGTCAAATTCTGTCACACCGTTAGCTTTTGAGCCTAGAGGTTGCCCACTGCAACTTATTTTCATTTTTGGAGTGTTTATTTGCCCTCTTTGATTGTGTTACTTCTAGAACTTGCTTCATACCATTACAGAGCTACATGTTATGTGATGACACGAGAATGATTAAGGCATTAGGATTTAGCTTTAAAGCCTTACATATGACCACATCCTTATACATGCTATTTTCCCCTAGTGAACCATTTTGAGCTTTAAACTGAATAAGACATTTTTCTTCGTTAGCCAATCCCAAAGAACCTTAGCTCATAAAAAGAAGCCTCTTAACCCGCCCGTGGGTCAGTGGATGTCATTATTTCATTTATCTGTGCAAGATGATCAAAAGTGATGAAGTATGGGTGAGATTGGAGTTGAAAGGTGATTGTATAGATGGTTTGCTTTGGGTGAGGAATTGTTTGTGATCAAAGGGGTGAAAAATGGAAAAAAAGTGGGTTGTAAACTCTTGTTAGCCCAAAACTTTTGTGCTCATTTTGCTCTTAAAATGATTTATGACTTATGAGCAATGAGGGCATGATAGTATATAGAAAGTTGATGATTATGGGAATGTGAGGAAGGCTGAAATTTTTGAATAATTTGTTTATCTTTCCCTATGAATATACAAAAATTGGGAAGAGTACCATTGAGGGTTGTGTGGAAATAAAGAATTATTTCTTTAGTTTTATAAAAAAAAAAAAAAAAAAAGAGAAGAAAACAAAAAAAAAAAAAAGATGAATATTTTGAGATTTTTGGTGAATTTATAAGTGAAAGTAAAGAGGGGGAATGGAGTAGTGATGACTTGTGTTTGGTGGAAGTGTTTTATTTGTAGAATACAAGTTTCTTGCTTTTGATATGGTGGAATTATGGCTCTACTGAGTCCTTGGACTTCATTTGTTATTACTTATATCCTTTCTTTCTTAAACCACATACCCTTGGCCCCGTTACAACCAAGAAATAAAGACCTTTTGACTCGTGTTTTTCATATAATTTTGGTGGTGGAATTTTGGTGGACAAGCAAGCCTATGGCAAGTGCACTCTCAATAGAGGATGGTGTGTACCCTTCTTACATAGTTACGTATATATGAGGGATTGAGTGAACAACCGTGAGGACTACTATTCTCTATTGTCTTGTGTGCATATGCCTTTGAACTCTCATGAAGTATTATGTGTTCACCAATTCCCTTGAATTGAATGCCTAGTTGACATGGTTATGGTTGGTAGTTTTATTTCATTGCATAATAAATTTGCTTGGGGACAAGCAAAACCTTGAGTGTGGGGAAGTTTGATAAGTTTAATTTCTAGGCATTTTTGGAGTAATTTTAGTAAGTGATTTGTATAAATAAATTAAGTTTTAGTGTTGATCTTATTATAAATATTATATTTATTTATAAGTTACTAGTTTAGATTGGTTTTAATAAATATTAGGCTAATGTTGCAATTTTTATTAATATAAATAAGAATTTCATTTCAACTATAGGATTACATTTATTTGGTAGTTTTATATATTTAATTTTAGACAAGTGTTTTAATAATTATGTTTAATTAAGTTGTGTCATTAGGTTATAATTGCCTTTACTTTAACTAGTTTATTTCATTTGATTTGGTCTTTGATGGACTTGCACAGCACTGCAACAAAAGAGAAGAAAGGAAATAATTTGTTGTTTCCCTTGGGTTCACTGGAACTAACGAAAGAAAAGGAAAAAAAAAAGAAAAAGGGAATTAACTTGGAGGGTATTGCGCAACAGAGAAAGGAAAAAAGGGGTTAAAAGGTTTTGGGTGTTCACTGGAATGGAAAAAAAAAAAGGGAAAGGACGAAGAGGAGAAAACAAAAAAGAAAAACCAATTTCAATTTGTATTTGTTTTGGTACGGCGGAAGGAGAGACGAGACAACACTGGAAAAAAAAAAAAGAAACCCTGGGAACAGCTACTATCGACGGCCCGTCGGGCGAAAATTCCAGCGAGGACGAGGAGGAATCCGAGACTTCATTGCAGGAGATCTCCGGGCATAGATCGCCACTCTCATCTCTTTAGGCTTGAATCACTTTCTTCCGTCTCTGTTTTATTCTTGTTCCTTGTTAGATTAAATTTTCAGATTAATATGTTCTTTTGATATGCTAAATTTCTTGAGTAGCTTATGCAATTAATTATGATTATTGGCTAGAACTTTGAATTAGGGATTTGGACTAGCCTTAGATTAGATTAATTGAGTATTTTTCATGTGCTGATTCTTCTAATTTCGATTGAATAATTGAATTTTGATTATATTTATCTTATGTATTTTAGTTGTGAATTGTGTGATTGGCCATTGCATATTTCTATTATTAAGGTTGAAGAACTGACAGGTGAATTATGAACCTAGACCTCGTAAGATAAACACAATTGACCTAAACTAGACATATCTTTAGGTATTTGTGGTGAGTTTTGGTTGTTGCTTAATGGGTTCAATTAATGTTGGAGAAATATCGACGGATAATCACAGTTAATTGGATACAACTTAGTAGCTCGACGGAGTATTAGGATATAAATGGAGCAATCATCACTATAATCAAACGAATCAGTACTTAGTATGATTAGTTAATTATCTAATAGGTGAACCCAAATCCCTAGTCTTTTCTCAATTAGAAGTTTTTTTAATTTTAAACTCATAAATATTCTTTTTATTACGTGAATTTCTTTTATTTGCGTTTTGCTCTTATCAACAAAATTGGTGATTCAAAACAATAGTTAATTGTGTTCTTCGTGGGATCGACCCTGGAATACTACAGGAATTTATACTGTGATTGACTCTGTGCGCTTGTAGAAAATATCAATCACGGTTCATTAACCTCTCTAAATTATCACATATATTTTTTTGGAATCAAATACATTGACATAGTAAAAATGGGGAGGGCCTGTGCAATACACTTTAAAAGAACTTCTTTTCCCGCTCGTGATGTGCATTTATTACGCCATAGAGTGATACGTTCACGAACCCTCTGTTCAAGGAACCGGAGAGTAGCTGATTTGTTACGCCCCAGGCAAGAAGGTAGGTCTAAATACTTTTCCAGGTCAGTCGCCAAACATACCCCAGAGAAGTTGCCACCTGATCACGTACTACATCTGTAGTGTTTACACTGAACACAATATTAGACTTGTCATAATTAATAAGCTGACTCGATGATGCACAATACAAATCCAGGGAGTCCTTGACTGCTTGCACCTCCTGCTGATTAGCCTTAAAGAATAAAAGGCAATCATCGGCAAATAGAAGGTGCGAGATCGATGGAGAACCTCTAGCCACTCTAATGCCATGAATATCACCCCTACTCTTAGCTTGATTTAATAAGACCGATAAGCCCTCAGCACAAAGTATAAATAGATAGGGGGATAATGGGTCACCCTGACGGATGCCCCGTGATGGAGTAATTATGCCCGCTGGTTCATCATTCACCATAATAGTATAGCGGATTGTGGTAACACATAGCATAATGAGGTTGATCTAATCCTGATCAAACCCAATAGCAGTAAACATACCTTCCAAAAAACCCAGTCCATTCTGTCGTAGGCCTTGGCCATGTCAAGTTTCAATGCAGGCCAATCCACACTCCATTGTCTCGTCTTTCTCAAGTAATGCCCAACCTCCGCAGCCACTATGATATTATCAGTCAATAGCCAATCCTTGACAAAGGCACTTTGTGCGGGAGAGATAACAGAATCAAGAGTCTCTTTCATGCGGTTCGCCAATACCTTAGCCAGAACTTTATAAGCAACGTTGCATAATGCTATAGGCTGTAGGTCTGCGAACTTCTCAAGTAACTTCTTCTTGCGAATCAAAACAATGTTGGTATCATTTAACCCCTAGGGAATGGAGCATGTGTTTAGACAATTTAAGACAAAACACGACAGATCATGCCCAACCACCGTCCAAAACCGCTGATAGAATGCTGGTGTCATGCCATTAGGGCCCAGGGCTTTCTCCAGGGCTTTATCAAAAAGAGCCACCTTAACTTAATTTCTCATGCGTGAAAGGTCGAAGTAACCGATTATTCATGTCATCAGTTACACAGGTATAGACATTCTGGAAAAGATTGGCAGTAGAAGATGTTGATATAAAAATTTCAGTGTAATACCTCATAACTTCGGCATTTAAGCCGGGTCCCTCTTGCCAAACACCACCAGGGTCTTGTAATCGCAACAACATATTATTTCGCTTTCTGGCCGACGCTACACGTTGGAAGTATTTGGTATTACTGTCACAACTTTTGAGCCAAAGTTGTTTCGACCGTTGACGCCAAAGCATTTCTTCCTGGGCTGACAGCGTCCACAATTCAGTCTCAGCTCTTCTATATTCATCAACAGCGTTGAGAGTGCCACTCTCCCTCAGAGTTATTAATCGGCTGCGCAACTGGGATAGACAACGACCAAACTTCTTGAAATGGTCTCTTCCCCATCTCCACAAATTTTGACCACAATCTGTAATTCGTTTCTGGAAGGCTTCACCAATTGATATATGGGTGTTATTTGGGTGTGAATATATGATATATTTTTGTATGGCTTTATTGAATTATTTTGGACATTTGGTAGTTTTTTTAATGAAAAATTTTAAAGTAATTAGTAAATTTACAATCGTTATATCGTGGACCAGGACTGTGGACCCTAGTCCGAAACGACGTCGTTTTGATGTTAGTGGACAAGGACGCGAAAGGTTTCATGAAATTCATTGTCTAGAATACACAGAATCCTTGTCTAGAATACACAGAATGATTTGAGTAAATACTCAGAATATTGACACAACTACACAGAAATCAATCCTCCTAACATTCGAATACACAAAACACATCACAACCTATGTTTAACTACCCGTAACATGAATACACAGAATCGTAGTTTACAGTACACAGAATCGTAGTCTACAATACACAGAATGTCTTCAAAGAATACACATAATATAGAAACACCAAATACACAAACACATCACCCCTGTATTTAAGTACCACTAACATAAATACACAGAATCCTTGTCTAGAATACACAGAATGACTTGAGGGAATACACAGAATATTGATACAACTACACAGAAAACCTCCTCGAATACACAAAACACGTCACAACCTATGTTTAAGTACCCATACCATGAATACACAGAATCGTAGTCTACAATACACAAAATGTCTTCAAAGAATACACTGAATATGGAAACACCAAATACACAAACACATCACCCCTATATTTAAGTACCACTAACATGAATACACAGAATCCTTGTCTAGAATACACAGAATGACTTGAGGGAATACACCGAATATTGATACAACTACACATAAATCCTCCTCCTAACATTCGAATACACAAAACACGTCACAACCTATGTTTAAGTACCCATAACATGAATACACAGAATCGTAGTTTACAATACACAGAATGTCTTCAAAGAATATACAGAATATTAACACAAATACGTAGACCGGCCGAAAACAGAAAACAGAATTTCCAAAAAAACAAACCATTATTTAAAATACCAAAACGACGTCTTTTTGGTATATTGTACACCCTGGTCCACGATATAAATTGTCTTAAATTTATATCATGTCAATTCGTATCATATATCTCGCGTAATTACAAATTTGTTAACTTATTATGTTTATAAACTCAATACAGTTTTGTGTTCATGTTCTTATTTGAATTCTCAGCCTGTTTACCGTCTAAACCTAATAATACTTCACCTAAGCACGATAGGAAAACACAAATTGCAAGGTCTAGCCAATATAGACCTATTTATAGTAAGTATTAAAATTGGGGTATACTCAAACCAAATTAGCAAATATCATTTTTAGTCCCTCAACTATAATATATGTATCAATTTTGGTTCTTAACTATTAAAAATTTCAAATTAGGTGCATGACTATTCAATTTGTATCACATTTGGTCCTTGACTATTAACATTTTCAAATTAGGTGCATGACTATTCATTTTGTATCACATTTGGTCCTACCGTTAAATTTTCCGACCAAATTTCCGGCGAAGTCACCGGTGACCGACTAATTTATTTAATTTTTATTTTAAAAATTATTTTAATATTCCGTAACTTTAAAATAAAAAAAAAACTTTAAAATAAAAAAATAATAATAAAAAATAGAAAACGCCGGTCACCCCGATGACTTCGCCGAAAAATTTAACGGCAGGACCAAATGTGATACAAAATGAATATTCATGCACGTAATTTGAAAATGTTAATAGTCAAGGACCAAAAGTGATACAAATTGAATAGTCATGGACCTAATTTAAAATTTTTAATAGTCAAGGACCAAAATTGATACATATATTATAATTGAGGGACTAAAAATGATATTTTCTCAAACCACATTGTCTCGGGATAAACGACTTTGCAACGTCCAGGTCGAAAATTGAAATTAGTGAAATAGGGGGAGATAAATGCAAATAAAGAAAATAAGAAACAGAGGAAATAACTGAATAAGACAGCATGAGATATCAAGAATGGAGGCGAGTTGGCTTCTGGGCATCTCTCTGTATAGCCCCCTGTAACCGAGTCAAGCCCCTTCCTAACTCGTCCCCTCACCTCCTCCTTCCGACCAAAACCTCTAGGCGTCGCATCTGCGCGTGTACGGAATTGCGTGTATACGTAATTTCGAAGCTGAATACTATTAACTTTTATTATTTACGTGATGACGTCGGAGATCGAGATCGTGGAGGAGGTGGAATCCAGAGATCAGGAAAATGCGGAGGCGGCAGCGAATGATGGAACCGCTTCAGCCGCGGCGGCAGAGGATGAGAGCTCGAAGAACGATGTTTACACGGCGGCGGCTTACGGTGACATGGAAAAGCTACAGAGATTAGTCGAGAGCGAGGGATGCTCAGTATCTGAGCCCGATGGCCTTGGCTACTACGCCCTCCAGTGGGCCGCTCTTAACAACCGCTCTGCTGCTGCGCAATACATAATTGAGGTGTGCATCACTTCCCCCATTTCGGAATATTTTGTCATTTCCTGCTGTAATTCTCATTGACCTGATCGTGTTTGGATTGTGTCCAAAATTTGTGAAGACTATCAAGGCATTAATTTATTCAATTAGAAAGAATGAATATCTGATTTTCAAAATTTTGAATCATGTATGTCGTGTTAGATATAAATATAGTATAACATTGATTTTAATACATTCTTAATTTTGAGAAACCTAACCTCGTAATAGCGAAAGCTGTAGCGATGTTGAGCCATAGTTGATGTTTGTTTTGGTGCCTCTTGGATGATAGACATACAGAGTAACATTAGTATTGGTATGTATACTATATGTGCTATATATTGTATATATCATGTATCCCATTAATACAGTCTACAACTTTTAGTTATTCAGGCCAATCAACCAAACTACTTAATAGGCCTAGTCAACTTGCACCACAACACATAATTAAGGCCTTAATATATATAATGTATATTATATATTATGTACTAGAAAATCTTATATTGTCGCTGTTAAAATTGTAGTTGCTTGTTCTGTTTGAGAAAGTGCCTTTACATCTCATGGATCAGGTCTAAGGAACCTGTTGGAGGTAGACACTATTAGCTTGCTTGCGTTTATGTGAAGACAGGTAAAGATGCATACTTGATATGTATGTCTTCAATCAAAATTCTGAAACGAGGGTCACTTGCTGCAAAGGGATAGCCAGGGTTTTGTTTTTGCTTAGTATGATATGGAAACACTTGAGTTTTATTAACTCTTTTTCTAATCCATTTAGTATTTTGACTTTTGAATTGTTGCTTTCTTTTACACATTATAGCATGACTGGTAGTTTGTTGGTGACATATTGGCAGCATGGAGGAGATGTCAATGCTGCAGATCATACAGGACAAACAGCATTACATTGGAGTGCAGTTCGAGGTGCAATCCAGGTTGCAGAACTTTTACTCCAAGAGGGTGCTCGGGTAAATACGGCTGATATATATGGATATCAGGTTTGTTTCTCAACAAATAATTTATTTATTATGTTGAATATGTCAATACGGTGACTTTTACAACTAATTATTCCAAATATTTTATTCAAAGTACTTGTGTGTTTACAGAACCATCATACAGAGCACCCTTTTAGGTTACAAACACAAGCAGTGGTTATTGAACTCTGAATTTTTTGTAATTCATCATTCCATTAACATCTGGCTGTGTGTTTTTCAAAGATGTCATGCTTTTGCAGGGTTGTGGTTTTGCTATCGATTTGTCTTTTTGAAAATGAAAGGATTATGCTACTCCTTGCAGGCAATACATGTTGCTGCACAATATGGTCAGACAGCTTTTATTTATTATATTGTAAGAAAGTGGAATGCTTATCCTGATGTTCCTGACAACGATGGGAGAAGTCCTTTACACTGGTATTTTTCAAGCATTCTATTTACTTTTTATTATTAGGTGAGATTTTTCTAACCACTGATTGGTCCATTCTCATTTTTATCCTGCTAAAGACAATGACCTTTAAGCATATTTACAAGAATTCTATTCTAGACACATAAGAAAGCGGAAAGGTCATTGATTACAATTATTTCTAGTGATGTGAAGTAATGGTTATGAGGTTCAATAGTTTCTTTATCATTACTCTATTCTAGACACATAAGAAAGCAGAAAGGTCATTGATTACAATTATTTCTAGTGATGTGAAGTAATGGTTATGAGGTTCAATAGTTTCTTTATCATTACACAGTTTATTAAATGATTGAATCCTCAACTGTTCATTCATTGCATGGCATAACTGTGTATGTGTTTCTCCTTTTTATGTTTTTTTATATTCTTTTCAATGGTGGGAAATTTTAGGGCTGCATACAAAGGTTTTGCTGATTGTTTACGCCTCTTGCTATTTCTGGATGCATATCGGGGACGACAGGATAAAGAGGGTAATTACAAGTGCTAAGCTTTCTGGGCTTTGTGCAGACTGCAGAAATACTTCTTAACTCTAGTTTCTACTTTAGGGTGTACTCCACTTCATTGGGCTGCTATCAGGGGTAACCTAGAAGCATGCACGGTGTTAGTACAGGCTGGGAACAAGGAAGACCTGATGGTGACAGATCACACTGGCCTTACGCCTGCACAGCTTGCTTCTGATAAAAATCATCGACAAGTTACCTTTTTCCTTGTAGGTATTCGTTAATCTTGTTATCTGAATTGTTATTTCACAGTATTCCTATTTATATTTGTGCATAGTTTGCTTTCAACTCTAAGTCCCTTTCTCCTCAAATTTCCCTCCTAGTTTGTATTATTAACTTTATTAGTGCAAACTTTTGAAGTAGAAGATACATATTTATGATGTATTTAATCCACTAAAGTATGCCATTCTGTAGGAAAATGCTAGACAGTTGTTTGAAAAACGTTGTGATGGGGACAGCTGGCTAGGAAAACTTTTGAAATTAGGCCTTGCTCCTATACTTTGGTGTTTAATCTTTCTGCTACTTGTAACTTACATCCACTCAGTCATTATGGGTAATTTTTGCTCATCACATTTCTTTTATTTTTTGTTTGTGTATGCTTCTTGACTTGAAAGTTGGCCACAATACTTACTATACGGTGTTATACTTTTTGATTCAGATCCTAATCTGCCAAAGTTAACAGCTGCTAGTGCTCTTTTTGCTTGGCTGGGTGTTTTCTTTGCAATTTCTGGACTAGTTATGTTTTACAGATGTAGCAGGTATGTATAGCTCATTCTAATTTGTTAACAACAAACATCAATAGTTGTAGCAGTTTATACTGTCTCTAAGTTGGATAAAAGGATTATCTTCACCAATAGTTCATGTGCTTTTCTCACTTGCTGAAATAGTGTAAATTATTTTGTGTTGCAAATATGCCAAAAGAATTTAACAATTAACTTTCTTCTTTTTCAACTTAGCATATTAAAAATCCACTATTATAGTTCAATATTTAACTTTCTTCTGTTTCAAATTAGCAATAGATAGTAGAACTTTGTGTTGGTAAAATGGACTTATTGCCAACACTGGTTGCATACTTTGTAGTTCAATATTTAACTTTCTTCTGTTTCAAATTAGCAATAGATAGTAGAACTTTGTGTTGGTAAAATGGACTTATTGCCAACACTGGTTGCATACAATGGGGTACTAAAACCATCATGTTTGTTACCTTTGTGAAAGTTTGCTCCACTAGAATGTCTCATAAAAAAGGAACACAGCCAAAAGCATGTGAACTGCAAATTATAATATATTACTATCTAGAATTTTTTTCACTTTGCCAAAGTTTGCTCCTCTGGAATGTCTCATAAAAAATGAACACATACAGCCAAAAGCGTGTGAACTGCAAACTATACTATATTACTATCTGGAATTTTTTTTCCACTTTTAGTTCCACAACTTTTAGATCCATGACATATGACTAATTTGATGAAAACTTGCCGGAGTTCATCAAAATACTGGCATTTGGGAATAATTAAGTGGGATTTTTTGTTTGTTTTGAGGATTTCTAGTGAGTTGTCAGTGGATTAGTGGTCGGCGGGACCAAAAGTGGCAAAAGCTATGATAGTTATGCACCAAAAGTGACAAAAACGAAACTTGAGGACCAAAAGTATTATGGGTATAAAGTCTTTGGACCAAAAGTGGAAAATATTCCTACTATCTATCATGCTTGTCTTCAGTCTTGTTGTTGTGGCTCTCTCCACTATTATAAGCTACATAAAGTGCCACTGTTCTGTGTATCTCTGATGGCTATTGCATGCAATCCAATTTAACATGCTTGGTTTATTGTTGATTTCTGAATCCTTGCTGCCCTTTATGTTTGCAGCAAAGATCCAGGTTACATTAGAATGAGCGCACATGATTCACAAGATATAAAGGATGATGTATGTTATCTTCTCTCACTTTTCCCTTATTACACCACTATTGCCACAAATTGAAAAAGTTAGAGGATTAATATTTAAAAAGAAGAGTGTAATGAGAAATTTGTACAAGTGTGCGATTGTCAAATATGTAATATACTTTTGCTCACTTCAGTCTAGTTATTACTAAGTCCAAAGAATGAATTTTGATATTCTAAACTTATTTCATATTTGGCCTTTTTTTTTTCTCAGAGCATAGCATCATCATTGAGTATTGCTTGTAAAAATCATATGGGGTGATGTTTTATGTAACAACTTTCTTATTAGGTTGAGTGTTTTATCTTATGATAGGAACCCTTGTTGAAGATTGATATTGATCATCCTGCATTGCTTGCTGGGAACTGGTCTCAACTATGCTCCACATGCAAGGTGCTGTATTCTTCTTTTTTTTTTGTTTTTGTTTTTAACCTCTACTTTTTAATTTGATAAAGCCTTATTTTCTAAATTATGTTCTTCCAGTTGTACTACTAATGTTTATTTGTTTTTCCTCCAGATTGTTCGTCCTCTTCGTGCAAAGCATTGTTCAACCTGTGGTCATTGTGTAGAACAGTTTGATCACCATTGTCCTTGGGTATCTAATTGCATTGGCAAGGTGCTTGGTCTAATTTTCTACCATCATTCTTTTGTTGTCCTATATAAGGCTATATTTATTCTTCCATTTATTGTCTGCACTGTTCTTTGAGCTGTAATATATGCATATGCTAGTTTATATTTTAATCGTGGCCTGACCTATCGATATGCACTCTGTCTCACTCAGAAAAACAAATGGGAATTTTTCCTGTTTCTTGTTCTTGAAGTATCGGCTATGCTTATAACTGGTGGAGTTGCTCTCACAAGTAAGAGTTCTTTATTTTCTTTTTTTTTTTTGTTAGACCACGAGGTGTCTTGAGCAAGCCTTAACTATAGGAGGTACCTTTAAGCCCGTATCATACTCAGAGTAATCCCCGTTCACACTGGCCCGGCCCGGCCCAATTAAGGAGCAAATTGTTGGCCAGATTGGTTTTTTCATACAAGAGGGGGTTCGAACTCCCGACCTCTCTATAAAGAAATCTGAGATTTTTTGCTCCTAACATCGAGTTTCTTTGACATCTGTTGTGATTATTAAAATACCTCTAAACATCACAGGAATCTTGACGGATCCTATGGCCCCGTCTTCTTTTTTTCTCTGGTTGAACTATGCTGGCACTCAGCATATTGGTGCTATAGCATTTTTTGTTGCAGACTTCTTCATTTTCTCTGGTCTAGCAGTATTAACAGTCATACAGGCTTCTCAGGTTTGTTTCTGAATATTTTATGCAATTTCTATCACTCTGCATTAAGTTTAGCATCAAAATATCTGAAACAAAGGTGGGGGGAGGGGAGCATCATTTCCTCAGCTTTACTGTTTCATGCAACATGCCCTAGGATACTATCCCAGTATCCCCCACCATATTTGCATTTTTCCTCTCGAGAGAGGTCAACTTCCGGGTTTTGGCCAAGTATCTTGTGGTCTGGTGGATCAATGTTACTATTCCAAACGGAAGGTAACAAGTTCGAGTCCCATCTCAATCAAGATGTTGGCATAATCATGTTGAGCAGATATTATAAATAGGCTAGATTGTAGTTACCCAAAAAAAAAAAAAAAACTTTCGGGTTTTGAAAAATTATTCTTTTATCCTTTTTCAATAAGATGAGTTGTAGAGCCAGGGAGTTTTGTTGCTTCTTATATTTGAAATCAATCCATTAATTAGCAGAAAATCTAGAAAGCAATCTCCATTTCTTTTCCGTTGACAAGTTGGAAATTTTGAGAACATTGAAAACAAATTCACACAACATAGAAAGGAGTTTTCCTCTCTTCAATGTAAACCCAGAGGGCCTTGTTTCAATTCTGCTAAAAACATTATCATGGAGGCTGACATTTTAGTTTACCTTATCCATGTTACAGATCTCACAAAACATTACAACAAATGAAGTCGCAAATACAACGCGCTATAGTTACCTCAGAGATGAAGCTGGTCAATTCAGAAATCCATATGATCATGGGGTTAAGAAAAATTGTTCAGATTTCTTGATAAATGGCTATAATGAAGACATTGTGTATACTGAAGAAGAATCAGCTTGTCCCGAAGGTGATGAGACGAGGCATATTGCTCAGAGTTCAACCTTTCAAACAAGTGCAGCAAGACACCAGGGCAATGGGAATGGGCATGTAGTTTTGGATGTGAATAAGAGCACTAGTCGTCAAAATCATGTTCAGTCTTTTAACTGCAGTCGCCATCTTAGTAGCAAGCTCAAAACTGGCTATTTACCGTTAGGATTGGGTATTGGCCTAGGGCGAAGCATCTTTCGCACTGTGCTCTAGTTTCATGATTAATAATTTTATATCAATCCTTGCCGATTGATATTGCATTCTTTCGTGCATGCCATTGTTTTGTAAGTTCATAAGTGTAGATGTAATTCAATTATTTACTAGATTGTACTTGTCCTCAACTTGTGAAATTGTCATGGCTACACTGATTGTGCCGGTTAGTTAAACTTTATGAGTGTAAATACTTTCATAATATTTTATTAACTTTTTTATTTTAAAAAGTCTATAAAAGTTATTAAAATTTTGAATTTAATACATCTTTACAAACTTTCAATGACTTCAATTTTTATTATTTACAACTAGTTATCACACGCGCGATGCGCGATTAAACCAATGCCCAATGCGTATTTTTAAATTAGTGTTCCCTAATTGGTTAAATTAGTCCTATAATAATGAGAGGGAAAAAAATGCTAAATTAATAAAAATTTAAAAAAAAAATAGTCTCGATGATGCTTATATATTTTAATAAAACATAACGAAATTATAAATAACTAAATTACAACTAAAGTAAGTAGAAACAAATAAACCACTTACATGTGAGCAAATGGTGTGTCATCATTGTCACTTGTTTGGACACCGGTCCGACCATTTAAAATTCATGTGTAATTGTATTTGTGATCAAGTATTTTATAGTTCGTTCGGACAGGTTTGATAATGACATTTGAGATGATGTATCATTTGTTGGTTTGTAAAGTGATATCATACATTCCAATGTCATTATCAAATACTATTGATTGAACCCGAGTTCCTTGCATTTAGATATAGCATTTACAATGATGTTGGTGGTGAATGAGAGCATCTTCATAATAATAATAATACTAATAATGATAAAAATACAATAATAATAATAATAATAAAAGGGAGAAATTTTTTACTATTTACTTACAGTTTCATCCTCAAGGACGATGAGCATATACTTTTTCTCAGGCGTTCCAATAGCGTTTTTTGGTTCGTTTTTCTTAATGACATGAACTGTACAACTTCAGCCCACAGTTTGTGTGTCAATATCAATTAACTTTATTGCATTTATCATGACTAATATCCTTGTGCCAGGGAAAATATGCTCATAAAGGATGTTATGAAATAATATAATGTGAACCACAAAATAAATTCAAAAACCATAGATTAGAGAGTTAAGAGTAATTAAAATGTATAGATTATAGAGAAATATAATGAGAAACACAACATTACATACAAGGATACAAGTATAGATGAACAGATTATACAATAGATATATTTACATAACAATATTGAAGTTATATTAATTAATGAGTATACCATCATTGATTTTTTTTTAAAAAAAGTTGTAATCATTATGAGTACAAATACAAATAATAGAATTAGCATGATAATATTTTGACAATCATAGCTATAGAATGTCAAGTAGATGGTGTGTTGCAGAATATGTTAGGTTTAGTTTTGGGTGAATACCAGTGAGAAGGGGAGGGGTTTATATATTGTTGTTTTGGGTAGAATAATGGTTTAGTTAGGAATCTATACATAATTGTATTATAGAATATTGACAATTTGTTTGAAAACTGCAATAAAGAAACAATTGCCTAAAGAATTTAATGTTAAACTTTCGTTATATTTAACGGAAAGAATTTGGTAAAATTATAAATGATTAGGATATATTAGGAATTTAATTGGAGGTTGCACAATAAGAAGAACACAAAGTACAATATGTTATTGCCGACTATTACACTAACATTTTTTTAGTTCTAGTTAGTGGTCTAACATTATTGGCTCTTATTATAAGTGTAGATATTCTTACAAAAAAAATATTATAATATATCATAAAATTCTTGTTATAGTTCTTCCTTTATGTCAACATTCTCAACTTTATGATTTTTATTTATAATAGTAAGGTGAAATATTATGGGGATGTTTGGTAATGTTAGTTGATTGTGTTAGTGGGTTTGACTAGTTGATAGCATTGGCTGATTAAAAAGTTGTTCGAATAGTTGATTGGGTTAGTGGGTTTGACTAGTTGATAGCATTGACTGATTAAAAAGTTGTTCGAAAAAGCTGCTTTTTGAATTTTAACATTTTGGAACAATAAGTTATGGGTCACACTTGTGTGAGACCGTCTCACGGATCCTTATTTGTGAGACAGGTCGGGTCGGGTCAAAGCACCATGCAAATGTCATACTTATATGTGCAAATGTCATACTTATATGCTCAAATATAACACTAATCAATAATACAATTTTTGTTACTTATAAGACAAAAAGTAATACATTTTCCATAATAAGTAATGTTGACAAGTGCCCCTTACTTATAAGGGCAAATCTAATACTTTTGAGGAAAAATATAATACTTTTAAATCAAAATGTAAAAGTATTGTATTTTCCCATAAAGTATTACATTTACCCTTATAAGTAACAAAAATTTTATTCCTAATTAGTATTATATTTGAGCATATAAGTATGACATTTGTGCATATAAGTGTCACATTTGCATCTTGACCCGACCTGGCCCGGCCCGTCTCACGGTGACACGGTCTCACACAAGTTTTTGCAATAAGTTATTACAAAAAGCTAATTAATCAAACACTTATATTGAATGTTTAACCAAGTCAAACAATTAAAAGTGGTCAAATAAGTCAAAATTGGCTGATAAACTAACTATGTTACCAAACATGGTTATATGTCTATCACTTGTATAATATTATAATAAGTACTTACAAACAAAATTATTATATTGAATACAAAAATTTATAGTAACAAATTGTTCAAATAAAATATTTACAAATATACTTACTAGTAATTGCATAAAATAAAATAAAAATTATATCGGATATATTGTTGTGGTATCAAGCAAAAGAGCTATTATTATTCGCAACAACAATTTAGAGTTGCCCCAAATTTGTTAAGTGCTGTGAACATCAGCTTCTGCTAGCCCGTTGTTTAAAATAAAAGAAAAAAATTATATTACAAATATTAAAAAGAATAAAAATTAAAATATTAAACATGTATATGAATATTATGAAGCATATAGTAAAATTTGACATTAATAGATGAGTTAATACTTAAAATGGTCCTCCAACTATTAGCTAATACTCGATTTAGTCCCAAAGTATTTTTCGTACCCAAGTTAGTCCTCCAACTTATAAAATCATACGCAATTTGGTCATCCGTTACAATTGCCATCCATCTGCCGTTATAAAGAGGGGCAAAAACGTCATTTTAATTGTCAAGGGACCAAATTAGGTACAAACTATTATTATTATTATTATTATTATTATTATTATTATTATTATTATTTCTGGTGACTTTTTAGAAAAAGAATTAGAAGAAAGTGCAGTAGTCATTGGATGAAGGGAAAACAACCTAGAAATCGAAAATGGTGCTTCAGATCTGTGGAATAGTTTGGATGAAGGGAGGCTCAAATCTCTTCTGAAAAGCAAGCTACATTCATGAAAATTAAACCTAGAAATCAAAAATGGTGGTTTAGATATGTGGAAGAAGATCAAGATCGCCGGGAGTAGAGAATGGGCAACACTGCCATGGATGCAAACACAGTAGTTGCACATGAGGAGGTGCCGTCTGTGTTTTGCCGAGCCAAGATACGAGTCGCCGTCGGAAAGAAGGAAGACAAATATCATCACCGCCCCTTTCAACACAAGTTGAAGTTCTCTCACACACACACACAACCGTCGCCGCCACCAACCCAGCCCCCACCAACAGCGACGTAAAGCCGTCGCGAATATTTCAACAGCGACCGATGAAGAATACGACTTTTTCACCAGTCGTATTTTTATTTATTTTTTTTTTTAATTTATAGTCATTGAAACTGTTTTTCTTGCCGGAGTCGCGACGGAGACCAGAGACCAGAGGAAGAAACTGGTTTTTCTAAAATAAAATGACTATTTTGCCCTCAAAATAACGGTTCAATAACGACAATTGTAACGGAGGACCAAATTGCGTATGATTTTACAAATTGGAGGACTAAATTGGGTACAAAAAATACTTTGGAACTAAATCGAGTATTAGCTAATAGTCGGAGGACCATTTTGGGTATTAGCTCTTAATAGATAAAAAGTTTGCTTTATTAATATTTAGGGAAAAAAAAGTTCATAAAGCAAGTTAATACTTCCAATGGTCCTCCGAGTATTAGGGTTTTACCAATTGTAGTCCTTCGAGTTTAAAATGACCACGAGACATCCTCCAAGTTTTAAAAAATAACCACTCGTGGTCCTTGGAGGACGTCTCGTGGTCATTTTAAACTCGGAGGACAATAGCTGGTAAAACCCTAATACTCGGAGGACCATTATTGGAGGTATTAACTCAAAATCAAAATATACAAGTATTTATACGAATGGGTTAATGCTATCTGGATCCTCCGAGTATAGTGGTTTTGTCACGTTTAGTCCTAAACATTCAAATTAGCTGCTTGCGGCCCTTCAACTTTCAAGTTAATTACCTGTGGTACTTCAACTTTCAAATTTTAACAGTTTGTGGTCCTTTAACTTTCAAATTTTAACTAGTGAGTATCTCGTGTGGAGTTCTTTCACCATCTTGCTTTGAATTTTTCTTCTTCTATGTTTCTTTTATTCAACCATGCATTCAAGTTTATTTTTATATTTTTTAATTGTCTATCATTTGAGTATAATATTTTCTATATTTGTGATTGACTTATTTGTAGGTTTTGAGGGCAATATACTGGTGTGAACTGTGACCTCCGTAGGTGTGCATTTGCACTATCGGTTGCTCGCAATTGGGTTTTCGTTGTATATGTGCATCTCTTCGTGACCTAGTGTACACTTTGTGTTCACGTGATGTGTGTGTACATTGTCAACTTGGTGTGTGTGCACTACAGTATAAATGCCTATGTATTTGTGCATTTCAACATGAACCTGTGCACAGTGCAATGTATAAGTGTGGTGTGTTTGTACTATAGTACATATGCATATGCGTTTATTTTGTGGTGTGGTTTGCATATAATGATGTGTTTGTGCACTAGTAAGGTATATGAATCAATTATATATATATATATTATCATTATTGATGGATACCACCGAGTAGGGTATCCAGCCTGAAGAGCACCCGGTGTTTAGAGCCCGTTGATTGACTTCCTTTTCCAGTATATGGGTCGGGTACGAATGTCCAAGCAGCCCACCTGAAGTAGGTAGTCTGGTCATGGTACCAGACTGGATGCGACACTCAGAGGCGGCGAATCGTGGATTCACGGGGAATCTCAACGGATTTGGTGAGATTCGTTCCTAATTCATATTAGGCAATATTTATGGCGGTTTGGGTAGTTTAAGTAGCTTTCTTAGCCAAACACCTTGTGCTCAGATGGCAGAGTAGTGGCTCTCCCATATGGGAGGTCATGAGTTTGAGACTCAGTGGAGGCGATACTGACTCTTTGTGCTCCAATAGATTGAGAAAGTATGTTTGAACACATACTACAATGTAAAAAGTAGCTTTCTTAAAGTTAAATTTGTTAATTTCTTCATTCTTTCCTTTTCATGGTGGCTCATTAATCTTAATGGGTTCTGATGTTAATGTAAGTGCAATTACTCTGTCCAATTGTTCTTGTTTTTTACTTCATTAATTCAATTCTCTTGTTTTACGGTAGTGTTGGCCCGCCATGTTGCTATCTCGCGGCCGTAAAACCAACATTGACGCCATCTGTGGGGAACGATACGAGAAGTCCCGTTTTCAACCTTGCTACGTGGCACAAACTCGTAGGAGTCGTCATTCTGGGAACGCCAACAACAATGTTGCCGCCCGTCTAGAGGCTAACCGTGGTTTAGCCAGAAATTTGTGCGAACAGTTGAACCGAGGGTCGGCCGACCTGCGTGCGCCGTTGAGTCTCCCTAATTCTGCTGAGCGATCACTAGCTCGCACAGGGCAACACGAAGTCCCACCAGTTGAGGTGCCGGTCATAGCACCAAATCCTCAGGCAGTTCCCGCAGCAATTTTTGGCGGATGTCATTGCCTAGGTGACGGATTGCAGTTTTGGGTAGGGTGAATTGTCAAAAGAAATGTGAATGTGATAAAATGGAAAGTCTGTGACTCCCCGAGTGTCGGTCTCGAAGGAAGGACGTGCAGGTGTGTCAAGTGTTTGTGTGTTCAAATGATTGAGTCATTGATAGATTTGAGTGTGGGTGTAGTCGTGGTGAATGCAGATTTAAAGGTGTAGAGGTTCATAAGGTTGTGTAAGGGTGAAAGTAAAACAAATATGAGTAAGGAAATGTAAGAAAGTAAGGGATTGGATAGTGCTCATCTATGTTGCATCCTAGTGTGTCTAAGGCAATGGATAAACGGAGCAAAGATGTTGGCTATTCAGGAGTGTGTCTTCTTAGTCCTCTTCCACCTCTGTGTACTAGGGCTTCTTGGACTTAGGAGTGCCTTTAAGCAACCAAAGTCCTAAGAGACATTTTATCAAACACTTTAGCTACACACTTTCATACTATTCTTAAGAAGTCCATATGATCTATGATTGTTACAAAGCTTTCAATCCTAACTCTAATCAAAGACATGAAAGAGTCAAGAGCTTAATCTCTCATATAGATTGGCCAAATCAAAACAAGATATCATCAAAACAACAATCAATAGACAAGAATAGAAATTCCAACAATCCAAGCAATTAGATCCAAAATAAGACATAAGATCATCACACTAGCAACATATCTTCACACAATCCAAACCCTAGATTAAACTAGCCACTCATGATCAAGAATTCAAAGACAATAGCTAATTCAATCCAAGAACAAAATAATGAAAATGAAATAGATTAAGATGTAATAGAGATCACCTAGTAATGAAATGTTTCTTCAATCCAAGCTTGTTGTCTTCCTTACAAGGTGAAATTGCTAAGCTAAAAGTATCCTAAAAACTAAGAAATGAAAATTGTAAGAAGGAGGAACTCCTCAAATTGGAAAAGGGAAAAGCCTCCTCTGAAATTCTATCAAGGGGCCTTAAATAGTCTCCAAAATTTCGCCCTAGAATCATTCTCGCACAGTGTTCCATCCACGCCTCCCACACGCGTGGTTGCGTGCGTGGTTGACTACTGGAATGTTGTCACGCGCACCAACACGCGTGTGGGCTTCATTCCGGGTCCTTCGGGGCTCCAGACTTGCTCGGTTTGCTTCTTAAGCTTGTTCTTTGTTCCTAATAGCTCCCGGGAACTCTGTACTGTCTCAAATTATGCCAAAGGTAGCTTTGTGTGCGGTTAACGAATTTAAAGCACAAATCATCATAAAATTATCATTTAAGGATACTGAAAACGCTATAAAGCACCCTAGTTTATACTCAAATAATGGGTTTCTTGGGAGCTTATCAAGTTTCCACACTTTACTTCTTGCTTGCCCTCAAGCAAGACAATATACTTTAAGCACATAAGCTTCCAAGATACTTACTCATACAAAACGGAACTCTTGGTCAATCAAAATGGTGGGTGTTTAAGACTATCGAAAAGGAAGAAATCTTTTGTGTTATCTACAAAGGATGTTGGTCAGATGCCATTAACTCAAGGAATATTTTCGGGAAGTAAAAACCTTTCGTAGATAAACAATTAAAACAAAGGAACACACTTCTCACGCCACGCGCAAGCATGCAATTCTAAAATTCAAATTTACCTCTCATTTAATTAGGGCCTCTAGCCGATCCCACTAGTGGGAACGATGTGCACTAGTTAATCAACCCTTCCGTCCTAAATAAGTGAGGGTAGGGGCATGGACCACTCACCGCATATGGCTTAGTGCGGTCCCTCTTTTCTTCTCACTTCCTAGGATAACACCATCGAGCAACCCGACTTCACATGGAGCTCCATGCTTTTTCGAAGACAGTGCAATGGGTACCCGAATCCTAGCGAAGCGGCTCACCTCATCTCTATTTTCTCAATTCCTGGGATCATTTTATGTGAACAACCGACTCCAGATAAAGCTTTTTGCTTACCGAAGACTATGGTTGAACGCAACCCAGCGAATTGGCTTTCCTCAATTTTTAATCTCGGTGATTGGCCTTTTTGCCTTTTCAACTATTTCTCCAAGCAACCCCTCATGCCTTTTACTTTTGGGATTAAGGGATTTTTCACTCTTAAGCTTACCAATAGGCTCACCTTTTGCCCCATGCCCTACCAAGGTTAGTTCAATTTCGGGCCTCGCTAAAATCTATCTTTCTCAAATTAAAAAGTGCACACTCCCGCTTCGAGAGATCCTTGACTAAGGTACTACGTAAATAAGAGGCGAACATCATGCAAGCAGGCAAGAATATAAACTTATTTGGCTCTAAACACTCTCATGGGTGCGAAAAGTAACTTCCTCAAAGATATTTCAAGAATAAAAATTTTTGGGCATCTAGTCAAAATTCTCTCTAGATAACACAAACAATAACTCTCTTTTCAAATTGCAAATACACCCGTTTATCATTCCCAAGAGATCAACTTTCCAATTCTAAGCAAATAAGCATGTTAAACACAAAGTGCGTCCTTTCCACACTTTAAAATAAACATCATCCTCGATGTTTCCTTAGTTCACGGGGTAAAGGAAAAATGGGTTTCGAAAGATTTTCCAAATAAGAAATCCCTTTCCACACTTTAGAAATTGCTTTGGGATATAGGGTATAGTATAATTATCCTCTATTGATAGAATAACATGGTAAGCTCAAACAAACACATACAAAGCTATATAAACAAATTTTCCGCACTTTAGATTCAAAAACGGGGCTTAAAAAATAGAAAAGGGATAAGAGGTTAAACCAAGTATGCATCCCTCTTTCCACACTTTAGCTTCCAACATCGGTCGGCCTCCATTATTGATGCTCTATTCAAAAGATGGTAACAAGATATACAATAGAGATTCAAGAGAACTATTCAATTATTATAAACTTGATATAATATTTCATAGCAAAATAGATAAAAGCATAAAATATAGATAATAGAATATTTACAATAGAACTACGTAATATAGCAAAATTATTCAATTAGACTAGCAAATATAAAAGTGCATAAAAATAAAGCAATTAAACATGAAAGCATTAAAATAAATGAAAAGCAAATAAAAGTAAATAAAGAAATAAAGGTCGGAACCCCACGCATAGGGAACCTATTGTTCAGATGGGACAACCACTCAGTGTTAATGTTTCAAGGACTTCATTTCAAGAATCAAGAATCAAAGGGTCGGGAGGATGAGTACTGCATCACTGATCACCAAACGAAGGAGGATTGAAGTGTCGGGCAAATTGAGCTTGAAGCTCCTAGATCATCCGTGCATTCTCCTCGACCTGTCTCCTTGTCTGGAGAATCTCCTCATTTTGGGCACGCATATATGTCATTTGTTCATCATGGAGCTACCTGTGGAAGGCGTGAGAAGCCTCCCAATCCATTGAGGTCGGGCCACCGTGATGTGCACTAGGCTCGCCTTGCTCCGGCGCTGCTGCGGTATCATCTTCCTCCTCGTCATCCTCATCAGAATCATCATCACCTCCTATATCAAGGGCATCATCTCCTCCAAGCTTGAGATACATGGCGAAGAACTCACTCATAGAAAAGGCAATCATGGGGCCCTCATCCTTCTCACCTGCAAGGTGGTTTCCAAGGCCCAAACCCTGGCACAATCTCGTCACAAAAGGTCCAATAAATACTGTTTGTACCTTTCTCTTCATCTGGGTTTGCAGTCATCTTTTTGCCTGGACTCCCATGTTAACATTGACACCATTCTCCATGCTCCACATGTAGAATAGGTCCTGTTTGTAAGCTTTGTTCCTGTTTGTTGTCCTTCCTGAGAGGTTCATCGCGAAAACCAATCTGATGGCTTTCAGATAATTCTTGGAGATGAGCTTCGCTTTCAAATTGGATGAGTCAAATGCTGCATTGTTTGTAATCTCCCTCCAGTAATCCACATAATCCCTGTCGGTATCAAAGTCAGTCTTGAAATTCCTGAAGTAAGGCATGGTTACCTGAATCGCATCGTGAAAACCGAGGGCAACACCCAGATCGTTCACTGAGATGTGGTAGCGATTACCGAATAGGCAAAATTTGATGGACTCCTTCGCATCGTTGGCCTTACGCCTTATGTCAAGTGTGGCCAAGAACTCGTAGGTAACAGGCGAGTAAGTCGGGCCTCGCCACTCAAATAATCTGCCCAGCTGGGGGTACCTCCTTAATCTGTTTACGCCCTCTGTGCAATCAAATTCTCGCAAAACATTTTGGTCAAAGAAACGGCCTTCGTTCAACCGTTTGCCTCTGTAGGTGTCCACCAAGGCTCTCTCCGTAGCCGTTAAATGTCGTAGGGATTGGGTGCCACGTTCTTGGGGAACGGGAGGAACATCTACTTGTGGTTGGTTTCTCGGCGGTTGAGCTCTTGTTCTTGATCTACTCGATTCGGCATGATCATGTTTTGCTTTCTTTGCCATTTCTTTATGCCCTCTCATCCTAAAAAATTTAGAGAATTTAAAAATAATGCACATAGTAATTGGTTTATTGTAATCAACTTCCAATAAGACACCAATGATTTTAGCTAAAATTTCTTGTCAAGAATTGGGGAATTTCGAAAAAAAAATAAAAATAGAGGTAGGGATTTTCGAAAATTTTGCCATAGTCTCCACTATATTTTGATCAATTTCCATCATAAAAATATTGACAATACAAGTCCAATATCACACACATGCTCAATTTCATAGTAAGATTATTCAATTTGAGAGTCAAATAAGAAGTCAACTTAAAAGTCAAGAATTTCAAAAAGTCAACTTCATCTTCTTCCCCAAATTCAAGAATTAGGGTTTTAAGGTGAAAATTCAATTTCAACAATGTAGCATGTGTAATGTCAAATTGATGGTATATAATGGTTCTATAACAAGTTTACACATCAATTCAATCATCAATTTCATAATCTAAACAAGAAATTAAGCAAACCCATTTGCATAACAATGGTGTTCATACTTGAGCTCAAAATTGAAATTCAATCCATCAATGCAATCATCAATAATGAAAGAAAACATTAAGGGATAGTTCTATGAAGCTTTATAAACCAATATAAACATTCAAATCATTCAAAAACATTCAAAGCATGGTAGGATAAATTCTCAACATTATAATCTTCCAAACTCATGAATATTCATAAAAATAGGTAAAAGAGATGATTTTACCTTGTTGTTGATGTTTTTGACCTTTGGAAGATGAAAATAAATTAACTTTCTCAAACCTTAGACTTGGGATAGTGTCTTGCGTGGAGAAGAAGAGGATTTTTGAGGTTTTAGGGTGGAATGGGTGTGGTTCGACCGAGAGAGGGGGGGGGGGTGTTAATCGTGATGCAGCTTCACGTGTACCACACGCGTGGTGGTGCGCATGGTTGCGTACTGGAAATCAACCACGCGTACCACACGCGTGTTGCTTGCGTGGTCAGTCCAGTTTTGACCTTTATCTGGTTTTCGGGTTTTCTCCTTTACCTTCTGCCCAATTTTGATCTTTCTGTGGATCTCCCCATGACTGCCGGGTCTCGAATCGAGCAGGGGCTGAACTCGGCCAACCTTGCCGACGCCCAACAATCCCCCTCCCAGCACCTGCATCAACCTTTGATCACCAAGCCCAGCTATACAGCATGCCTGACTCGGTCCGCCTGACCTACGCCCACATCCCACCTGGGACTGGACTCGGCTTTCGCCTCGCCATCGATTCGAACCCGTGACCTCGGCTCTAATACCAATTGTGGATCTCAGCGCTGCACTATGCTTACTTCCCAGGGGTCACCCACCCCGTGACTGTTGGAAGTCAAGCACGCTTAACCACAGAGTTCTTTGGCTATCTGGTTGCCATATCCTACTTAAAATCAATTGGTGATAGGTAGGTGGACATTAACCATTTAACCACATCCCTCCATGGTAAGCCACAGCGCCACGTCTCGAATCGAGCAGGGGCTGAACTCGGCCAACCTTGCCGACGCCCAACACTTTCCATTGCATTTTTTCGGTCTTAAAACCTATAAATTAGTCTCCGAAAACATTGCACCAAGTAGGCTACTAACAAAATCATTAAAAAGAAAGCGTAAAAATAAACATAAGACAATTTATTTAACCTTGGGTTGCCTCCCAAGTAGCGCCACAGTTTACGTCTTTGGCTAGACTCATCATACCTTTTCTTTCTTCAGCCATATTCCTTTGTAGTGGGTTGAAAGCATTTTGGTACCCACGTGTTTTTCCAGATCAGCTTCTCATTCTTCCATTTTGGTTTTGTTTTGGCCCTTGTCTTGACCATTGCATTCACTTCTTCATCCTTCTCTTCTATTCTCTCTTTTCCTTCCTTATTGGCTAGTCCATCGAACCTCAAGGTGATTTCCCCTGAGCTAACATCTATGCGGGCATGACAAGTGGCCAAGAATGGTCTACCAAGTATCAAAGAGCCATGGGGCTCATTTTCTCCCATTCAACAAACTATGAAATCAATGGGCACAAGAAATTTTCCTATTCTCACTAGCACATCTTCTGCCAAGTCTTCCAGATACCGTGTGGTTCCGTCAGCTAAGCAAAGCGTCAGCCTCGTCGGTTTCAGACTTGGTAAATTCAATTTCTCAAAGAAACTAGAAGACATAACATTGATCGAAGCTCTGAGATCGGCTAAAGCATTTTGAAAATCCATGTTCTGTATCGAACAAGGGATCACTAAGGCTCCTGGGTCACCCTTCTTTACGGGGTAACCCGTGGTCAAACAAGCCGATGACTCTTTGCTTAAGCAAGCATAATTATCGCAATCGTCTTCTTCAAACAACTCACGGCATTGCTTATTAACGAAAAATTTACGAATAAAAGCATTAAGTGTACCTCCCTTTGCCGTTTCTTTCTCTTTCGAAGTTTTGGTCTTGCCTTGTTGCAATTCATCTCTTTGGTTATCAGAAGTGATTTTTCCTTCTTTTTTCTTCATTGAAATTTTGGAAGAAGCATTTGCAGTGTTTGATTCAAGATTTGGACTACAAGAGGTAGTCTCTTCCTCCTTTCCCTTTTTCTTGCATTGGCATATTCCACAAATGACATCCATCGGATCACATCCTTCATGTCTTTCTTCCCTTGCATCGATCGCATTAACTCTCTCCTTCTGGTTATTTTCTGTGTTACTGGGGAGCTGTCCGTAGTGTCTCTCAGACATCATTTTGAACATTTGAGAAATTTGGTTTTCGATCGTCTTGAGAGTGGCCTTCGGTTCTTGCCTAAGACTCGAGATTTCCTGTCTGATTTCTTGGGTAATCTCCTGCTTTAGATTTGCTCGATCATTTTTCAGTTCCATAATCGTCCTAGTAAGTCTTTCATCCACATCTCGGATATCGTCCCTTCTCTGTTGAGTAAAATCAAGTTGAGAGTTGTATTGCGGTTTGAACTGGGTCATCTGGCCTCCACTGCCTTGATTCTGACCATACATGAGTCTTCCTTTTTCATTTTGTCCGTAGGTAGGCTTGTTTCCATAGTTATACTGTCCTCGCGCTTGATATGCATCATTGTTGTTGTTCCATCCTTACCCTGCTTCCAATTGTTATTCGGTCTCTGATTTCCTCCATAAGCATTATAGTTGGAGTTCCTTTGATAGTCCACTGCCTCAACCTGCTCGGAAGCAGACAGTGAAGTGCAGATATTCGTATCATGTGGTCCTCCACATATATTACTGTACAGTGCCAAAGCCATGTAAGGCTTGGGTTTTCCTTCCATTTTCTCCACCATCGCCTGTAACTTCTTAATCTCATGATTCATTGCTTCAATCTTCGCCTCGCTTGCCACATGACTGTGGATCTCATACATGCCTCCGTTCATAAACTCTCGATGTAGCTACTGCCATGATCTGAAGTGGTTATCATCTTGACTCTCCAACCAGCGTGCTGCCTCTCCAATAACTGAAAATGGGAATAGCTTGAGTCTAATAATCTCTTCACTAACTCCTTCCTGTCTGTACATACCACATGCTCTTATAAACCTGATGATGTGCGCATTAGGATCTTCCGATGGCAATCCTAAGTATTGGCTATTTTGGACCAAAGTGAGTATGGTTGGATGTACATGGAAGTTGACATTTTCCATCGGTGGTACATAGATCGAATTGTGCATATTGAAGTCCGGAGTCATATAATCGGCGATTGATCTTTGCTGTTCTTGAGGTATTCCATAGTAATTTTCTTCTCGTATGTGCTCTTGTGGATTCACTCTATTAACTTGTGGCTCTTCCAAAATTGGTTCTTCATGATTAATCGGTCCTGGTAGATTAACTGCTACAGGGGGTGGGTTTGGTATAGTTGATCTTCTCCCTGGGGGATTTCTTGTTGCGCTTGACGAGGCCATCTGTGATTTTTGGATGCTTTTCTTCTGAGTTGCTCTATTGATTTATGGAATATAAGGGAATAAACCTTGATTTCCTTTTGCACACGTGTGCATTCACCTGTTAAGATTATCAATGAAGCAAATAGTCCACAATTGACTAAAAGTAGTCAATTGGGTAAGTGACTAGAACAAGTAAAATAGAAAATAAAACAAAACAAAATGGTATGGATTAACAATGCTCAAATCTTCACAATCATTCAATCAAAATAAACAAAACATTTGACAACCTATTGCCTTCCCCGGCAACGGCGCCATTTTGACGGAATGCAGTTTTGGGTAGGGTGAATTGTCAAAAGAAATGTGAATGTGATAAAACGGAAAGTCTGTGACTCCCGAGTGTTGGTCTCGAAGGAAGGACGTGGAGGTGTGTCAAGTGTTTGTGTGTTCAAATGATTGAGTCATGGATAGATTTGAGTGTGGGTGTAGTCGTGGTGAATGCAGATTTGAAGGTGTAGAGGTTCATAAGGTTGTGTAAGGGTGAAAGTAAAACATATATGAGTAAAGAAATGTAAGAAAGTAAGGGATTGGATAGTGCTCATCTATGTTGCATCCTAGTGTGTCTAAGGCAACGGATAAACGGAGCAAAGATGTTGGCTATTCAGGAGTGTCTTCTTAGTCCACTTCCACCTCTGTGTACTAGGGCTTCTTGTACTTCGGAGTGCCTTTAAGCAACCAAACTGGTAAGAGACATTTTATCAAACACTTTAGCTACACACTTTCCTACTATTCTTAAGAAGTCCATAGGATCTATGATTGTCATAAAGCTTTCAATCCTAACTCTAATCAAAGACAAGAAAGAGTCAAGAGCTTAATCTCTCATCTAGATTGGCCAAATCCAAGCAAGATATCATCAAAACAATCAATAGACAAGAATAGAAATTCCAACAATCCAAGCAATTAGATCCAAAATAAGACATAAGATCATCACACTAGCAACATATCTTCACACAATCCAAACCCTAGATTAAACTAGCCACTCATGATCATGAATTCAAAGAAAATAGCTAATTCAATCCAAGAACAAAATAATGAAAATGAAATAGATTAAGATATAATAGAGATCACCTAGTAATGAAATGTTTCTTCAATCCAAGCTTGTTGTCTTCCTTACAAGGTGAAATTGCTAAGCTAAAAGTATCCTAAAAACTAAGAGATGAATATTGTAAGAAGGAGGAACTCCTCAAATTGGAAAAGGGAAAAGCCTCCTCTGAAATTCTATCAAGGGGCCTTAAATAGTCTCCGAAATTTCGCCCTAGAATAATTCTCACGCAGTGTTCCATCCACGCCTCCCACACGCGTGGTTGCATGCGTGGTTGGCTACTGGAATGTTGCCACGCGCACCAACACGCGTGTGGGCTTCATTCCAGGTCCTTCGGGGCTCCAGACTTGCTCGGTTTGCTTCTTAAGCTCGTTCTTTGTTCCTAATAGCTCCCGGGACCTCTATACTGTCTCAAATTATGCCAAAGGTAGCTTTGTGTGCGCTTAACGAATTTAAAGCACAAGTCATCATAAAATTATTATTTAAGGATACTGAAAACGCTATAAAGCACCCTAGTTTATACTCAAATAATGGGTATCTTGGGAGCTTATCACTAGGTGATAGAGGCGTGTGGACGAGTAGGCATTCTGCCCGTGCTAGCAGGTTAAAATGTACTTAATCAATCAGCACCACTGGAGGAAGATAGGCACACTGCCTTATAGACTAATGATCATTCCATGCGCTCGAAGGGCCACACACCTAGTCGAAGCAGGTCGGTTCGACCAGTCCGTTCACGGCTTAGACCTACAACTCCCGTCAAGTTAGTCACGGACTGGGCGGTCGAGCCCGACGTTGCTCATCTACCCAACCAGGAGGGGGGGTTAGGGAGCACTCTGTCGTAGGACTTAGGCAGGACAATTTGCGTAGGCGCACGACCAACCGAGTGTGATCAGGAGGCCGTGGCCGATGACATAGAAAGTAGCGGGGAGAAACCAATCATGAGAGCGCACACCCAGTCTAGTGTTGCAGAACTGGTGAAGGAAATTAGATATTTGTGACGGAAGGTAGATGAGAGGAAAATGCCTATTGCTAAACCCTTTCTAACTGATTCTCCCTTCACGACAGAGATATTGGATTACAAAGCCCCTCCAAATTTTAAGCTGATTAAGATCACGTGATGGTTCTGGGGACCCGCGCTATCGGCGCTGCTAGCCCGTTGATCTGTCGAGCATTCTTTCCTACGCTTACTGGCTCTACATAGACGTGGTTCTCGGGCTTACTGCTACGATCAATTGCTAACTTCGAAAAGATGGTCGAGCCGTTCTTAACGCATTATGCAGGTAGTATGAAGCCCAAGAAGCAATTTTCAGACTTGGCCTGGGTACGTCAAGATGAAGGGGAAAACCTGCGAATTTATTTGGCACGCTGGCAGAAAGACGTCCATGCGATAGAAGGGGGATGGGATGACAAGACAACCCTGACTTTCTTTCTAGAATCTTTGCACGCCAACGGGCAATATAGTAAGATGCGTGATGAGAATCCTTGGATTTATGCTCAGGCTATTCAAAGGGCCAATCAACTCGCTGACATAGAGGAGGCGGTCAAGCAGAAGAGAAAGCAGTCAGGTTCAACGTCAAAGCGCTCCCAGCTAGAGGACTCACGTAGTAGTCGGCCGGAGGAAGAGACGGTTGGACGAGTGTCTACCCACCGAGTACATAACAGGCTAGGGTGAAGTGGTTATCGCCCGCCAGCGCAGCCCGTCCACGAGTCCGAGGGCAGTTACCACCACCGCCACTGGTGCGACCGGGGGATAATCTGCAAGTCTTAGATTCGAATACGACCCCGTACTATTATTATCATCGAAACAACTCGCATACAATAGAAATTGGGCGGTCGAACCCGACGTTGCTCATCTACCCAACCAGGAGGGGGGCAGGGAGCACTCTGTCGCAGGACTTAGGCAGGACTATTTGCGCAGGCGCACGGCCAACTGAGTGTGACCGGGAGGCCGTGGCCGATGACTTAGAAAGTAGCAGGGAGAAACCAATCAGTAGAGTGCGCACCCAACCTAGTGTTGCAGAATTGGTGAAGGAAAATAGAGATTTGTGACGGAAGGTAGATGAGAGGGAAAGGCCGATTGCTAAACTCTTTCTAACCGATTCTCCCTTCACGATAGAGATATTGGATTACAAAGCCCCTCCAAATTTTAAGCTGATTGAGATCACGTGATGGTTCCAGGGACCCGCACTATCAGCACTGCTGACCCGTTGATCTGTCGAGCATTCTTTCCTACGCTTACTAGCCCTGCGCAGAGGTAGTTCTCAGGCTTGTTGCTACGATCAATTGCTAGCTTTGAAAAGATGATCGAGCCGTTCTTGACGCATTATGCAGGTAGTATGAAGCCCAAGAAGCAATTATCAAATTTGGCCTGGATACGTCAAGATGAAGGGGAAAACTTGCGAATTTATTTGGCACGCTGGCAGTAAGAGGTCCATGCGATAGAAGGAGGATGGGATGACAAGACAACCCTGACTTTCTTTCTAGTATCTTTGCACGCCAACGGGCAAGCAGAAGAGAAAGCAGTCAGGTTCAGCATCAAAGCGCCCCTAGGTAGAGGACTCGCGTAGTAGTCGGCTAGAGGGAGCGAAGGTTGGACGAGTGATTACCCACCGAGTACATGACAGGCTAGGGTCAAGTGGTTATCGCCCGCCAGCGCAGCCCGTCCACGAGGTCCGAGCGTAATTACCACCACCGCCACTGGTGCGACCGGGGGATAATTCGCAAGTCTTAGATTCAAATACAACCCCGTACTATTATTATCATCGAAACAACTCGCACACAATAGAAGACTGAGAGGTCTTGAATGCTGAGCTCGAGAAGCTTATTTAGCATTGCCGTCTGGCCAATCAGTGGCTTCGTCCAGGCTCGCTGTGGCATCGCAATAATGCACCCCGACCAACTAACAAAGCGGCGGATATGGGCAAGCAACTTACTGTCGAAGAAGAAGGTGATAGGGAGTCAGTCATTAACTTGTAGGCAGTTCAGAAGGGGGAGATACGACAGGTGTTTGGAAAGCTTGGGCTAGACAGTTGTATGTGGGGGCGATCGCCACTCAGCAGTCCAACCAGAAGTAAGCCTATCGAGAGCCCAATATTTTCACTTGTGACGACCTGCCTCGAGGCCCGACTCCCCACCGAGATGCTTTGGTTATTGCGATGGACGTCCAAGGAACGATGGTCAAAAGAATCTTGGTCGATATGAGTAGTACTGTAAACATCTTGTATTTGGTGACTTATAAAAAGCTAGGACTGCCAATGAAGTGATTATGCCAGTCAAGACCCCGTTAGCCGGGTTCACTGGTGATTCAAATGATGCTGAGGGCTCTACGCCACTGATAGTCGAGTTGGGAACCTGGCCTCATGTGAGAAAGATAGACATGGAATTTGTGGTGGTTAGTCTAGAATGTGCACATAACGTGATCCTCAATCGACCAGGCCCAAAGGATTCGGGCGCCCTAATTTCTATTGAGCACCTATGCATGAAGTTCCGCACACTGATTGGCATTTGTATAGTGCGACGTGATCAAAAGATGGCTAGAAGTTGTTATTTACAGGCCTGTCAAAAGGTAGGAGAGAAGGACCTACGAATAAATACTATCGCCCACCAGGCCGAGGAGAAAACAGTTAAGCGCCTAGAGCCAGCAGTCGAGCTAGAAGAGATTATACTTGACCTTGAGTGATTAACTGATCCCACAAAGTAGGTAGTCATCCAAGTGCTGAAGACTTCAAAGAAATATTTTCCTAGGGGCCCGAGGATATGCCGGGGGTGGATCATGCTATTATCACCCACTGGTTAATGATTGACCCTGGACTCAAGCCTATTGCTAAAAAAGGCGATACCCGTCAAATGACCGCCACAATTTTGTTAAGAAAAAAGTAGACACGCAGTTGGCAGTTGGTCATATTTGAGAAGTCAAGAACCCCGACTGGCTGGCCAACATGGTGTTGGTGCCTAAGCCGTCGGACTTGGATGACCATCTTCTTAGTGGGATCAATCAGCGTGGTGTTGGTGAATGTGCGTTGACAACATGGACCAACTTAAATAAAGCTTGCCCGAAAGGACAAGTTTCCTCTTCCTTGCATTGATGAGCGAGTTGATGAGAAGGCTGCTTGCGCCTTACTAAGCTTCATAGACGCCTTCCTGGACTACCACTAGATCTTTATGCACGAGGAAGACTACCTTCAGTACTTTGGATGGGGTCTATTGTTATAGAGTGATGCCCTTTTGTTTGAAAAACTCGAGGGCCACCTATATGCGTATGGTAGCCAGGTTATTTAAGAGCCTGATAGGCAAATTAATGGCTGCCTACGTGGATAACAAGCTGGTCAAGACACTACTACAGAAAAAGGATACTACGTCGCCCATTCAAAGTCGGTTTTTGACAAACCGATGTTATATGTTAATAAAATAAAGAAAAAATAATATAAATTATTTACGACGTCGGTTCATGGCAAAAACCGACGTCGTATGTTTCAAAATTTTTTTTTAAAAAAAAATTAAAGATATACGACGTCAGTTCTAGATAGAACCAACGTTGTATGTTCTAAATACTCCCTCCGTCCCATTTTATCTGTCCTACTTTCCTTTTTAGTTTGTCCCATAATGTTGTCCATTTTCCTAAACTACACACCACTATCATTCTACTTTTCCAATTTTGCCCTTATGTTTATTTCATACTTTTATGTTAATTTATTGTACTTTGTACTATGTAATACTTGTTGTAGTCAAAATGATAAGACTATTTTTACTCATTTACATACTTCTCTACTCTTTATTTAACAAACCAAGATGCTCCGCAATTTTGTTCTTGAATTTTAATTTTTCATTCTTAATGAGCTAAATTAAGGAAAAAATGACGAAATCAATAACCGATATCGAATCCATTTTTTTTTCGGTCAATTATAAAAATGACGAAATCAATAACCGATATCGAATCAATAACTTTTTTTTTTGTTTTTGGTCAATTATAAAAATAGCGAAATCAATAACCGATATCGAATCGATATTTTATTTTTTTTTTTTGTTTTTGGTCAATTATAAAAATGACGAAACCAATAACCGATCTCGAATAATCAATTTTTTTTTGGTCAATTATAAAAATGACGAAATCAATAACCGATATCGAATCGATAAATTTTTTGGTCAATTATAAAAATGACGAAATGAATAACCGATCTTGAATAGTCGATAAACTTTTTTTTTTTGGTCAATTATAAAAATGACGAAATCAATAACCGATATCGAATAATCGGTAAAAGTTTTTTTGTTTTTGGTCAATTATAGAAATGAAGAAATCAATAACCGCTATCGAATAATCAATACGGAGTAAATTTTTTTTTTTGTTTTGTTTTTGGTCAATTATAAAAATGACGAAATCAATAACCAATATCGAATCGATATTTTTTTTGGTCAATTACAAAAATGACGAAACCAATAACCGATCTCAAATAATCGATAAATTTTTTTTGGCCAATTATAAAAATGACGAAATCAATAACCGATATCGAATCGATAAATTTTTTTTCTTTTGTCAATTATAAAAATGATGAAATCAATAACCGATCTCGAATAATCGATAATGAAATAAAGGCAACAAGCTGTACTCAAATCTTAAGGGAAAAAAGAAGTTAAAATCAAACATATAGATCTCTGTCATTCTCATCAACAAGAAACTTAGTAAAAACAACAAACTCTACTCAAATTTTTCTAGCTCTGTAATCATCTACATACTCAAACACCCCAATGTACCCGTGTTTTTGCATAACGAAAAGAAACTTAACAACAAAGAAGATGACACTGAAAATCACGCGGAGTTTTTTTTTTTTTTTTTGATAGCGTTGGATTCATGGCTGTGTGCCACAAGACTGCATACAGACACAACAACTGTCTGTTGGAAATCTCCCAGCAAATCAGAAAATCTGTGCTGTACCTCCCAAACTTAGTGTACATGCTCTTGAGAGCATCATCAACACTAAAACTCTCACCATTTTTTTTAACAAAAATTCCAAACAAAATCAGTAAGTCATTAATGACCATAGTTCAAATCAGTAAGTCATTAATTAGCTCAAAATATCCTTTAAAAGAGTATTCAATTTCTAAGTATTCCATTGACTTAGAAAAAAAAACACAAAATGTACTAAGTCATTAATCACCATAGTTCCATATTACAATTACTCCATAGTCCTGCTAGATATTTAAACACAAAATAAAACATACTCCATAGTCCTGCTAGATATTTAAACACAAAATAAAACACTGACAATGCAGGTTATAAAATTTACATCAAAATATACTACTCCTTACTTTTGCAATGATAACCACAAAATACAAAATGTACATCAAACATTAATGTTGAAGGCTTGAAATTGCTTCATTTAAAACTTCCATGTCACAGGAGATGGTGGTAGGTAGTCGACCTTCTCGTTCCAACTTTTGCTTATTTATGTGTGGAATCTTGTAATTGTTCCCTCCAAACCTTTTCATGACTTCAACCATGCATAGTTGTAGAGTCAAAAAAACATTACTTAGACTTTCTATTGATATATCATCAAAAGCCTTTTGAGTAGCAACAACAAGTTCATCAACATTACGTGGGGCTTCTTGATATTGCAAAGACTGAATAGCTCTAAAAAAGCCAAGATCTAGCACATTCATGTCCGGGCTAGCTCTAAAAAAGCCAAGATCTAGCACATTCATGTCCGGGCTGTTTGGAGGTTGACATGTTAAGCGAATGTCAAAGCCATCTTTTTGGGCAGCCTCAAGAAATTCAACATCATTTACACTAATATGTGGCCTTGCATTGTCTTGTTGAATAAATATAGACTTTGAACTACTAAGTGGCCATTTTGCCCGTATTGCAGGCAATACATAATCAATCAACCATTTCCTAGTAACTTCTTTATTTACAGATTCAATTGGCTTAGTTACCAACGTTCCGGCTTCTCGATTTTTACTCCTACGCTTAGTTGCTTCCTTATAAATAAATGGGAATATTCCAATTTTTCCATCAAACATTTCATTTCTCCCTGAATCAAATCATGGCCGGGCAACAGCACATAGAAACATCACTTTGGCTATAAACTTTTTACTTTTACAAGTACGGTATGGTTCATCTTCATCGGGCAATAGGTAATATTATTGAGAAGATTTAGAGAGGAAGAACCATTTTTCATCTATATGAACACGATCATACATATCTATGAAAGATGGATTATGTGGAGGTGAATTCGAATCAATCATAGATATGCAAAATTGTAATCTAACCTTTCGATTCTCCTCTGTTAATAATGGCTTTATAGCATTTGAGTGTGACTTCAAGGATCCTTCTTTTACTCTTCTATGCAGACTTGTCTTTGACATATTTAGAGCAGTAGCCATTGACCGAATTGTTGTACGACGATTCAAAGGAATTCTGGAAACTTCATCAGGACTAATCTGAATCCTTTTTCTGCCAACATTTCCTGTCAAGTTCAAAGAAGTATCAACCGGCACACCATGTTTAACACAATCAATCCCCTTTTTCCATATTCGACTAACCGTCCTTGTAGAAACAGAGTATATACTTGCAACATCTCTAATTGCTCCATGTCTTACTTTTCCTTCAACATTGTAATTCAATAAAGCTTCAAATATAATCTTTCTTTTATCATTAGGCACTCTCCTAACAAACTTGGATATTTGAAAATCATTAGGATTATCTTCCTCTAAAACTTCCATTAAGAAAACAAAAAAAAAAAACTAAAGATGTACAGAAGAGTTTTCTAAAGAATATTGTAAAAGAAGTTAGAGTACTACTCTGTATTTTTGCAAAGGTGAATACACTGTCATTTTATTGACTGGTAAAATAAAGAATACTCCATATTTTAATCCTTAATTGTCAAATCAATTTTTGGCGCAAAAAATTACCGTTATTTTTTCACAAAATCTGATTCTTCTTCTATATAAGTAGAGAGTGAAAACAAAGATCAATGTGATAGTCCAAATTTACCAAATAAAATATTCTTTCTAGAATTTTTAAAAAAAAAAAAAAAAAAAAAGAGCACTCTGTACCAGTAAGAAATTAACTATTGCATATTAGGGATCCAAAAAAAAAAAACGAGTAGAAATTATCTTGAAAATTACTCCGTATAACAAATTTTACAAAAAATAAACCTTAGATAATGTTAAAAAGACCAACATTTTTCTTCAATTGAATCGAAGGTTGTCATTGCTCAAGGTTCCCATTAATGGTTGAAAGCTCCTAATTTTTGAAGAAAGCATTGAACTCCATCAATTTTCGGAAGAAGAAAACTCATTGAGATTTTGCTAGATTTACCAGGGACTCCATTTTTGTAGAGGTGAGAAAGAAGAAGTGAAAGAGGAGAAAGGAAGTTAGACATTGAAGTGGACAGCAGGGAAGGAAAGGAGAGAGAAAGACAGGACAAATGAGTTGCTTTTTCCAAGAAAGTACAAGTGAGTTAGATGTAATGAAGAATTGTCAGATCATCACATGGTAAGTTGGGGGCAAAATAGGAAAACCCATATTCTTTTCCTTGTTTCCTAAAACTCCGTGTAAAAACAAAGTAAGACATATATTTCGGGACGGAGGGAGTAATTATTTTTTAAAAAAAATATAAAAGACATACGACGTCAGTTTTGTGTATAACCGACGTCGTATGTTTTACATAATTTTTTTAAAAAAAATAAAAGACAAACGACGTCGGTTTTGTGTATAACTGACGTCGTATGTTTTAAATAATTTTTTTAAAAAAAATTAAAAAATACAATGTCTTTTTTTTGGGGAAATGGGTCGAATAAACCCTCAAACTTTATTCGAAAGTGCAATTAAACCCTCCAACATTATAAAAGTTCAATTAAACACTCAAACTTGTCATTTTAATGCATTTAAACCCAAATGACCTGTTGTTCACTTGAAACAGCCGGTCATTATTTTTCCGTCAAATATTCCGGCCACCGTCGAATTTCAAGCTACCGGCGTCGAATACAACATCTGCTCAACTGGAATGGACGAATAGACTGGAGATGTGTTCGTCTTCTCCACTGTCTTCTCCACTGGAGAAACGAACAAAATCACGAACAGACTCTATTCATCTTCTCCATTGGAGAAGACAAGTGGAGAAGTCTGTTCGTCTTCTCCGGTACGTGGAGAAGATGAACGTCCGAACCGGTGACGGTGGCGTTTACCGCCGGACCTCTGGCAGCGACGGCTGGTCTCGTCCATGGTGGTAATGTCACTATGACCATCTCACCTCTGTTTGTATTTACTTCTTCTATAGACCATCAAAATATTCCAGTCCAAATGCTTCAGAACTCATAGCATGCGTTTCTATTGATGGTGGCTGCACTGTGGTGGCTAATTACACGGTGATGGGGCTGTCATTGGGCTTCCCTACTGTTTCTGCCCAGCAAAAATGACGGGAAATGGAGAAAGATGGCCGGCGGTGGTTTTTCCGGCAAAGTTGACCGTAAATTAGGCGGTGAATAACCGGTAACCTATTGGTTACCGGTAAATATGGTTTATTTGATCTATTTTAACAAATTTGAGTGTTTAATTGAACTTTTATAATGTTGGAGGGCTTAATTGCACTTTTTAGTAAAGTTTAAGGGTTTATTTGACCCTTTTCCTTTTCTTTTTTTTTTTATTTAACAACCATCAGATTTTTTTTTATTTAACAGTTTCACCGCCAGAGATCCGCACCAGAAGAGAGAGAAACGACGGCACAACTTCCTCCCGTTGCACAGCTTCCTTCCTTCTTCCTTCGTCACCAATAGCCTGTGAAACCTCCTCTAGTGAAATCTATGAAATCTGTGAAGCCTCCTTCGTCAACAGCAGCAAGCGCGAAATCTGTGAAGTACGTACGTAAGCCACCAACACCAGATTATCTTCTTTGTTTATGAACATTTTCTAGATTTTCTATCCTCCTTGATTATCCTCTTTGATTATGAACAGACAACAACACCAGAAATGACTTACACCACAAACACCAGATTTTCTATCCTCCTTGGTCATCTCTGCGGCCGGACAGATCTAGTGGGTTGTTGGCCTGAGAAAGTTGGCGATGATGGTGACCTGAGTTGGCGGCCGGAAAGATCCAAGGTCATCTTTGTGCGGTTTGTGTATTTCTTTGTTTGAAGCAACAGGCTGGTGGACGAGGGATCTGTTGCTGCTCATATTAACGTGTGCGAGGCTGGTGTTTGAAGCCAGTGGACGAGGTTGGTGTTTGAAGCAACGTGTGCTGCTCACATTAACAATGTGTTGCTGTGATTGAAGTTACGGACAGAGTCGCCGAGGGATCTGTTGCTGCGATTGAAGCCGGCTACTATGGATATGTGCTGCTCACATTAACGATGCAAATTATTTTATTTTATTTTATTTTTAGGAGATACAACGTTGGTTATTTATAAAACCGATGTTGTATCTTTAATTTTTATTTTTTAAAAGAGATACGGCGTCAGTTTTTTGAAAAAACCGACGCCGTATCTCTTTATTAAAAAAATTTAAAGGGGATATGACGTTGGTTCTTTTTAAAAACCGACGTCGTATCCTATTTAAAAAAAAATACATACGACGTCGGTTTTATAAAACCGACGTCTTATCATTTATTTACTACGTCGGCCAGAACAACGTCGAAAAATAACCGACGTTATATGTAAAAAAAATCGACGCTAAAAGTGTTTTCTGTAGTAGTGAGAGCAAGGAAGAAGAAGAGCACGTGAAGGACCTGACCGATTGCTTTTGTATCATGAGAAGGTATAATCTGTGGCTGAATCCTAAGAAGTGCGCCTTCGCGGTCAGAGGAAGAAAATCTTAGGCTATAAGGTGACCAGGTGTGGGATCGAGCCCAAACCGGAAAAGGTGAATGCCATTTTAGATATGCAGCCCCCTAAGAACCTCAAAGGAATGCAACGCCTAACTGGCTGACTAGCAGCTCCCAGTCGGTTCCTCTCCAAGTCTGTCGATCGCGCCCTACCCTTCTTTGAGGATATAAAGAAGCGGGAAGGTTTTCAATGGTCGGAGGAGAGCTAATCTACCATTGAAGAATTAAAGAGATATCTTTTGGTGCCACCACTATTATCAAAGCGAAAGAATGCTGAGACGTTGTTTCTATACCTAGCCGTCTCATAGAGGGTAGTCAGATCGGTTCTAGTGCGCGAAGAGGAAAAGACGCAGCACCCAGTCTACTATGTGGGCCATACATTGAAAGTTGTAGAAATCAGATGCTCAACTCTAAGGAAGGTGGTGTACGCGCTAGTTGTTACAGTAAGAAAGTTGGTCCCCTACTTCCAAGCTTATCATGTTAGGGTTTTGACCGACTAGCCATTGGCGAGTATCCTACGAAGTCTAACCTCCTCAGGACGATTAGTTAAGTGGGCAGTGGATCTCACTTAGAACGGCCTCGAGTACTTACCAGGCTATTTATCAAGGTGCAGGCCTTGGCAGATTTCATAGTGGAGTGTTCCACACAGGCTGACGAACCTCACCTAGTCGAGGATCCCGAAAATGCCAAGTGGTGGGAGGGTCGCACGGATGGAGCTGCTAGTGCGTGCCACTGTGGAGGTGGAGTCAAGATTACCACTCCGGAAGGTTTTCACTTGTATTATGCTTTGCAGCATTAGTTTTGCACCTCAAACAACGAAGCCGAGTATAAGGTAGTCATTAGTGGGCTGCACCTCGTCCAGGCATTAAGAGCCACCCGGGTGCGGGTCAAGACTAACTCCTACCTGGTCGTTGGGAAATGAGAGGCTGGGGATGTACAAAGACGTGACTAAGGGACTACTCAGGAAACTGACGACTTACGAGATAGTCCATGTGCCCCGAGTAGAGAACTTGAAGGCTGACATCCTAACCAAGTTACTAGTAGATGGACTGCCTAATCATCTCTTCATAGCGTGCTGAACCGAGATTATAGAGAGACCTAGTACTGAGGCGTTATTAGTCTACTCGGTCACTGAGATGCCTTCACCGTACCCAGATGTAATACCCTGATTTTTTTTTTGTTAAAGGAAAAGTAAGTATTTAATTGAGAATTGAAATGGTGTTGATCTTTATGCGCATAGAAAAAAAAAGGTTTATTTTTTGTTTAGATTAAGAATTGAACCATAAACCATTCTTTTTGAAATTCAAATTCTTTACCATTAAACCATCACAACTCCTTATATCTTTGAAATCCATTTGAATCCTTATTTTCATCATCATTATTATTATTATTATTAATGTTATTATTGTTATCCTACAATATTTCTACAATTATTAGTATAGTTATTTTTATAAGTTAAGTATTTGGAATAAAAATGTTATTTGAAGAATACAAATAAAATTATAAATATATATGTATGTACATATGTTGGACCGTATGGATATGTACGTATATATATTTATTATAATTATAATAAAATATTTTATTTTAATCACACTGAGTTGCCAAATAACCTGCTGCCTCTTTCTCAACTTTCTTCAACTTTCTTCAACTTTCCAACAATTGTTGGGCATATCCGTGTCTTCCAACCAGCTGCCTTTTGTCTTTTTTTCAAAGAATTTACTCATTAGCATCTTCCTTATGGTTTCAAGGCAGTCTATAATAGGCTTGTCCCTAGCCACAAGTAAGGATAAATTAAAAGACTCACATATGTTGTTCACCAACATGTCATAGTGGTTGTGTGTTGAGAAGTGAGATGTAGACCATTCACTAGGAGACTTATCACCTAACCACTGATATGCATCTTCATCTAATGCCGTAAGTTTCCTTAAAGAGTCATTGTAGGAATTCAGAGTTGTTGCCCTGGCACAAGACCATAAAGCATCTTTCAATGCCTTACCTTGAAACCCTGCTACCTTCATATTAGCATGTAGGTGCTTGACACAGAATCTGTGCTCCACACCATGCAGGACATCCACAAATGCAGGGATTAAACCCTTCTGTTTATATCACTTATAAAATAGAATCCTTTCTCATTATCCTCTGTTATCTCCAAATCCTCCTTGAGTAATTGTAGAAACTAAGACCAAGACTCCTTCTTCTCTCCTTCAACAATAGCATATGCAAGTGGAAAAAGGCTATCATTAGCATCAACAGACACAGCAGTCAGCATCATCCCAGTTGTTGCACATCTCAAGTGACATCCATCCACACCTATTAAAGGCCTACAATGTTTGAATCCCAGTTTGCTAGCTTTCCAACATATGTACATTCTCAAGAATCTATTCTGCCCATTTTCAGCAATTAAGTCACTAAGCTTCACTACACAAGTAGTCTTAGGGTTTTTCCTTGACATTTCAGCACAATAACTCCAAATCTTCTTGAAGTTGTCTTCATCATCACCAACTCTTTGTTTCTTTGCCTTCCAAATAGCCCTATAGGCTTGTTGGTCACTTGCATAGAACCCCTCTTTACTACACACTGCATCCCTGAATTATTTCATCATCTAGTCTGGATGGTCTTTTAATTCCTTAGCCCACCTCTTTGCAATCACACTTGCTTTTACCATGGAATTCTCCCAAGCCCAAGTACAACCCTCATGCACATCAACCATGTTTAGAATCCTCCAAGAATGTGAGTTAACCACTTTCCTCAACCCTATTCTCCAAGGACAACCATGCAGTGAACACTCAACTACAACCCTTTCCTTGTCATTTCTAAGAGTTCTAATATCTTTCCCATTTTTGAAACCATAACTCTGAACTGCTTCTCTAAACTCTTGCTTGGTTGCAAATTTCATGCCTAATGTAAATTGGGGATCATTCATGTCAGTGGCAGCTCTAAAAATAGTCCATTTACTATCACCATCACTGTCAGATTCCATTAGTGAAGCATCATCAGAGAAGTTAATGTCATCAAAATCATTTGGTTTCACTACTTGAAGTTCTGTTTTAACATTTATTGTCACTCTGTTAGATTCTGAAAGTTGATTTTAGTGGTGATGGAAATTAAGAGTATCGTTCTCAAGGAATGGCTTAATGGGAGTTTAAGTAATGAGGGATTAAGCATAGGTTCATATAGTGTTTGAAAGCTAACCTAAAGAGATTGGAGTGTTGCATGATAAAGAAATCAATAACGAGAGAAAATAAGGGAATTAAAAGATAATAAATGAAAAAGGGATTTGAACCAAACATCCTTGCATAAAATCCCTTGTGTCTAAAGATTAAGTTATGTAAGTCTAAATGATGAACTTGGGGAAATGGTTTAAGTGCCAATGTCACTCTCGTGATCAATTGGACTATCAACTAATCCTAAGTCCCATTCTCATGGCAACTTGGTTAGAAGAGGCAATTTAACAAACACTTTGTGTGCCTATTTCCTTCAAACTCCATTTTCTCAAAGGTGAGTAAGAAATATGAGAGGTATGGCTATGGTGTAGCCCTATTCTCATAGGTGGAACACCAATTCCAAATATCTCTTGCATAGTTTGGCCATAATTATGAAGAGTCAATTCAATTCTACGCAATTCATAACCAAGTTCAACATTAAGACAATACAAAACCTAATTTATGCAATTTAATTCATATTGGATTCATACGTCAAGGAAATTCAATTCAAATCCTAAATATGTTTAACTACTCATACTTGGAATGTAAAACTAGAAGCAATTGAAGTAATAAACATAGAATTCAAAACTACAAGATATTTCAGAACTAACAAAANACATCCACAAATGCAGGGATTAAACCCTTCTGTTTATATCACTTATAAAATAGAATCCTTTCTCATTATCCTCTGTTATCTCCAAATCCTCCTTGAGTAATTGTAGAAACTAAGACCAAGACTCCTTCTTCTCTCCTTCAACAATAGCATATGCAAGTGGAAAAAGGCTATCATTAGCATCAACAGACACAGCAGTCAGCATCATCCCAGTTGTTGCACATCTCAAGTGACATCCATCCACACCTATTAAAGGCCTACAATGTTTGAATCCCAGTTTGCTAGCTTTCCAACATATGTACATTCTCAAGAATCTATTCTGCCCATTTTCAGCAATTAAGTCACTAAGCTTCACTACACAAGTAGTCTTAGGGTTTTTCCTTGACATTTCAGCACAATAACTCCAAATCTTCTTGAAGTTGTCTTCATCATCACCAACTCTTTGTTTCTTTGCCTTCCAAATAGCCCTATAGGCTTGTTGGTCACTTGCATAGAACCCCTCTTTACTACACACTGCATCCCTGAATTATTTCATCATCTAGTCTGGATGGTCTTTTAATTCCTTAGCCCACCTCTTTGCAATCACACTTGCTTTTACCATGGAATTCTCCCAAGCCCAAGTACAACCCTCATGCACATCAACCATGTTTAGAATCCTCCAAGAATGTGAGTTAACCACTTTCCTCAACCCTATTCTCCAAGGACAACCATGCAGTGAACACTCAACTACAACCCTTTCCTTGTCATTTCTAAGAGTTCTAATATCTTTCCCATTTTTGAAACCATAACTCTGAACTGCTTCTCTAAACTCTTGCTTGGTTGCAAATTTCATGCCTAATGTAAATTGGGGATCATTCATGTCAGTGGCAGCTCTAAAAATAGTCCATTTACTATCACCATCACTGTCAGATTCCATTAGTGAAGCATCATCAGAGAAGTTAATGTCATCAAAATCATTTGGTTTCACTACTTGAAGTTCTGTTTTAACATTTATTGTCACTCTGTTAGATTCTGAAAGTTGATTTTAGTGGTGATGGAAATTAAGAGTATCGTTCTCAAGGAATGGCTTAATGGGAGTTTAAGTAATGAGGGATTAAGCATAGGTTCATATAGTGTTTGAAAGCTAACCTAAAGAGATTGGAGTGTTGCATGATAAAGAAATCAATAACGAGAGAAAATAAGGGAATTAAAAGATAATAAATGAAAAAGGGATTTGAACCAAACATCCTTGCATAAAATCCCTTGTGTCTAAAGATTAAGTTATGTAAGTCTAAATGATGAACTTGGGGAAATGGTTTAAGTGCCAATGTCACTCTCGTGATCAATTGGACTATCAACTAATCCTAAGTCCCATTCTCATGGCAACTTGGTTAGAAGAGGCAATTTAACAAACACTTTGTGTGCCTATTTCCTTCAAACTCCATTTTCTCAAAGGTGAGTAAGAAATATGAGAGGTATGGCTATGGTGTAGCCCTATTCTCATAGGTGGAACACCAATTCCAAATATCTCTTGCATAGTTTGGCCATAATTATGAAGAGTCAATTCAATTCTACGCAATTCATAACCAAGTTCAACATTAAGACAATACAAAACCTAATTTATGCAATTTAATTCATATTGGATTCATACGTCAAGGAAATTCAATTCAAATCCTAAATATGTTTAACTACTCATACTTGGAATGTAAAACTAGAAGCAATTGAAGTAATAAACATAGAATTCAAAACTACAAGATATTTCAGAACTAACAAAANTATGTAGAAGTGTTCTAAGATGGGTTTCTGGAGAGAAATCTATAGGGAGAATTCATAAAATCAAAAAGTAATTAAAAAAATAACCACCAATAGGTATTTATAGTTGGTAATTCGCGCCACTTTGAAGGGTTTTAGGACAAGGAGTCACGGTGGGACTCACGGTGTGAGTCCCACCGTGAGTTCAATCATCAGTTTCTGGTCAACATACTCACGCTGAGACTTGTTGGTCCCAAGGGGATGGGGTACAAGTCTAGAGGGAGGGGGGTGAATAGACTTGTATAAGATTTTGCAAATCTTTTCAACCTCTCGTGTGTATTGAACTTAGGATGTTTAGGTTCGATACCTCACGAGGAGAAGACAAAGTTTTATGCGCAGCGGAAATGTTATCCCCTTTTAGTTAGCACGAGTTT